>NC_092107.1:32975081-33102581 GCF_045679555.1 Salvelinus alpinus
CCGGAGATCTACTGTCCTGTAGGTTTTCAGTCCAACCCTCTTCCCGGAGATCTACTGTCCTGTAGGTTTTCAGTCCAACCCTCTTCCCGGAGATCTACTGTCCTGTAGGTTTTCAGTCCAACCCTCTTCCTGGAGATCTACTGTCCTGTAGGTTTTCAGTCCAACCCTCTTCCCGGAGATCTACTGTCCTGTAGGTTTTCAGTCCAACCCTCTTCCTGGAGATCTACTGTCCTGTAGGTTTTCAGTCCAACCCTCTTCCTGGAGATCTACTGTCCTGTAGGTTTTCAGTCCAACCCTCTTCCTGGAGATCTACTGTCCTGTAGGTTTTCAGTCCAACCCTCTTCCTGGAGATCTACTGTCCTGTAGGTTTTCAGTCCAACCCTCTTCCTGGAAATCTACTGTCCTGTAGGTTTTCAGTCCAACCCTCTTCCTGGAGATCTACTGTCCTGTAGGTTTTCAGTCCAACCCTCTTCCCGGAGATCTACTGTCCTGTAGGTTTTCAGTCCAACCCTCTTCCCGGAGATCTACTGTCCTGTAGGTTTTCAGTCCAACCCTCTTCCCGGAGATCTACTGTCCTGTAGGTTTTCAGTCCAACCCTCTTCCCGGAGATCTACTGTCCTGTAGGTTTTCAGTCCAACCCTCTTCCCGGAGATCTACTGTCCTGTAGGTTTTCAGTCCAACCCTCTTCCCGGAGATCTACTGTCCTGTAGGTTTTCAGTCCAACCCTCTTCCTGGAGATCTACTGTCCTGTAGGTTTTCAGTCCAAACCTCTTCCCGGAGATCTACTGTCCTGTAGGTTTTCAGTCCAACCCTCTTCCCGGAGATCTACTGTCCTGTAGGTTTTCAGTCCAACCCTCTTCCCGGAGATCTACTGTCCTGTAGGTTTTCAGTCCAACCCTCTTCCTGGAGATCTACTGTCCTGTAGGTTTTCAGTCCAACCCTCTTCCTGGAGATCTACTGTCCTGTAGGTTTTCAGTCCAACCCTCTTCCCGGAGATCTACTGTCCTGTAGGTTTTCAGTCCAACCCTCTTCCTGGAGATCTACTGTCCTGCAGGTTTTCAGTCCAACCCTCTTCCCGGAGATCTACTGTCCTGTAGGTTTTCAGTCCAACCCTCTTCCCGGAGATCTACTGTCCTGTAGGTTTTCAGTCCAACCCTCTTCCTGGAGATCTACTGTCCTGTAGGTTTTCAGTCCAACCCTCTTCCCGGAGATCTACTGTCCTGTAGGTTTTCAGTCCAACCCTCTTCCTGGAGATCTACTGTCCTGCAGGTTTTCAGTCCAACCCTCTTCCCGGAGATCTACTGTCCTGTAGGTTTTCAGTCCAACCCTCTTCCCGGAGATCTACTGTCCTGTAGGTTTTCAGTCCAACCCTCTTCCCGGAGATCTACTGTCCTGTAGGTTTTCAGTCCAACCCTCTTCCCGGAGATCTACTGTCCTGTAGGTTTTCAGTCCAACCCTCTTCCTGGAGATCTACTGTCCTGTAGGTTTTCAGTCTAACCCTCTTCCTGGAGATCTACTGTCCTGTAGGTTTTCAGTCCAACCCTCTTCCTGGAGATCTACTGTCCTGTAGGTTTTCAGTAATTTAATAGTTCTGATTCAGCTAGTTAAGGTCTGGTTGAGCAGCTAATTAGTAGAATCAGGTTATTTAAATTAGGGTTGGACTGAAAACCCACAGGACTGTAGATCTCCAGGAAGAGGGTTGGGCAGCCCTGATATAGATCCTGCATGGTCCAATATGTTAAAATAATTTACCAATTTGTTATTGGGCTCATTTCTGGAGGTAGAAATTATATTTATAATTTTATTTGAATTCATTCAAAAGTCATCAGAACTGATCTTCTCAGTCCTTCTATATTAAAATTATCTTGGGGAGAACCCCGGACCCCGTAAGGAAGGGGACTGAAATTGGTCAACCTCGCAGTTTAATACATGTATAAAATGATCCTCTTTCCCTAAAAGCATGATGGTCATGACTTTCTTAGATGAAAGGGGAGGTTAACTTGGCCCCACACAAGTGATCTGATATCCACTTAAGTTTGAGTAATGGGATTTTTTTTGCTTTAACCCCTGGGTATGTGTGTGTTGATGCTGTCAGAGGGACTCCAGCTTTGACTTATCTAGGTCAGCAGTCAAAAACAGAAACAAGAAAAACTATCTCTCTCTCTCTCTCTCTCTCTCTCTCTCTCTCTCTCTCTTTCTCTTTCTCTTTCTCCCTCTCCCTCTCTCTTTCTTTCTTTCTCTCTCTTTAGCTCTCTCTCTTTCTCTCTATCTCTCTCTCTTTCTCTCTCTCTCTCCCTCTCTCTTTCTTTCTTTCTCTCTCTCTTTATCTCTCTCTTTCTCTCTCTCTATCTCTCTCTCTTTCTCTCTCTCTCTCCCTCTCTCTTTCTTTCTCTCTCTCTCTCCCTCACTCTTTCTCTCTCTCTCTCTCTTAACCAACAGTGCAGTTCAAGAAGAGTTAAGAAAATGTTTACCAAATAAACTAAAGTAAAGAGTAACACAATAACATAACAGTAACGAGGCTATATACAGGGGGTACCGGTTAGTGAGTCAGTGTGCGGGGGTACAGGTTAGAGGTCATTTGTACATGTAGGTATGGGTGAAGTGACTATGCATTGATAATAAACAGCGAGTAGCAGCAGTGTACAAAACAAATAGAGGGGGGTCCATGTAATAGTCTGGTGGCTATTTGATTAATTGTTCAGCAGTCTTATGGTTTGGGGGTAGAAGCTGTTAAGGAGGCTTTTGGTCCTAGACTTGGTGCTCCGGTACCGCTTGCCGTGCGGCAGCAGAGAAAACAGTCTATGACTTGGGTGACTGGAGTCTCTGACAATTTTGTGCGCTTTCCTCTGACACTGCCTGATATAGAGGTCCTGGATTGCAGGAAGTTTGTCCTCAGTGATGTACTGGGCCGTACGCATGACCCTCTGTAGTGCCTTGCGGTCAAATGCCGAGCAGTTGCCATACCAGGTGGTGATGCAACCAATCAGGATGCTCTCGATGGTGCAGCTGTAGAACTTTTTGAGGATCTGGGGACCGATGCCAAATCTTATCAGTCTCCTGAGGAGGAAAAGGTTTTGTCGTGCCCTCTTCACGACTGTCTTGGTGTGTTTTGACCATGATATAGCGTTGGGGATGTGGACACCAAGGAACTTGAAACTCTCGACCCGCTCCTCTACAGCCCCGTCGATGTTAATGAGGGCCTGTTCGGCCCGCCTTTTCCTGTAGTCCACGATCAGCTCCTTTGTCTTGCTCACATTGAGGGAGAGGTTGTTGTCCTGGCACCACACTGCCAGGTCTCTGACCTCCTCCCTATAGGCTGTCTCATCATTGTCGGTGATCAGGCCGACCACTGTTGTGTCGTCAGCAAACTTAATGATGGTGTTGGAGTCGTGTTTGGCCACAAAGTTGTGCGTGACACACCCCTGAGGGGCCCCAGTGTTGAGGATCAGCGTGGCAGATGTGTTGTTGCCTACCCTTACCACCCGGGGGCGGCCCATCAGGAAGTCCAGGATCCAGTTGCAGAGGGAGGTGTTTAGTACCATGGTCCTTAGGTCAGTGATGAGCTTTGTGGTCACTATGGTGTTGAACGCTGAGCTATAGTCAATGAACAGCATTCTCACATAGGTGTTCCTTTTGTCCAGGTGGGAAAGGGCAGTGTGGAGTGCGATTAAGATTGCGTCATCTGTGAATCTATTGGAGTGGTATGCGAATTAGAGTGGGTCTATGGTATCCGGGAGGATGCTGTTGATGTGAGCCATGACCAGCCTTTCAAAGCTCTTCATGGCTACTGACGTGAGTGCTACGGGGCGGTACTCATTTAGGCAGGTTACCTTCCCTTCTTTGGGCACAGGGACTATGGTGGTCTGCTTGAAACATGTAGGTATTACAGACTCAGTCAGGGAGAGGTTGAAAATGTCAGTGAAGACACTTGCCAGTTGGTCCGCCCATGCTTTGAGTACACGTCCTGGTAATCCATCTGGCCCCGCGGCTTTGTGAATGTTAACCTGTTTAAAGGTCTTGCTCACATCGGCTACCGAGAGCGTTATCACACAGTCATCCAGAACAGCTGGTGCTCTCGTGCATGGTTCAGTGTTGCTTGCTTCATTTCGCTCATCTAGTAGGCTCGTGTCACTGGGCAGCTCGCGTCTGGGTTTCCCTTTGTAGTCTGTAATAGTTTTCAAGCCCTGCCTCATCCTGCGAGCGTCAGAGCCGGTGTAGTAAGATTCAATCTTAATCCTATATTGACGCTTTGCTTGTTTGATGGTTCGTCTGAGGGCATAGCGGGATTTCTTATAGGCGTCCAGATTAGTGTCCTGCTCTTTGAAAGCGGCAGCTGTAGCCTTTAGCTCAATGCGTATGTTGCCTGTTATCCATGGATTCTGGTTGGGATATGTACGTACCGTCACTGTGGGGACGACGCCGTCGATGCACTTATTGATGAAGCCGATGACTGAGGTGGTATACTCCTCAATGCCATTGGATGAATCCTGGAACATATTCCAGTCTGTGCTAGCAAAACAGTCCTGTAGCGTAGCATCCGTGTCATCTGACCACTTCCGTATTGAGCGAGTCACTGGTTCTTCCTGCTTTAGGTGGTCTACATTTTTTTCCCTCTGGTTGCACATGTGACATGCTGGTAAAGATTTGGTAAAACTGATTTAAGTTTGCCTGCATTAAAGTCCCCGGCCACTAGGAGCGCCGCTTCTGGGTGAGCATTTTCTTGCTTATGTTCTTATAGAGTTGGTTGAGTGCGGTCTTAGTGCCAGCATCGGTCTGTGATGGTCTGTGATGGTAAATAGACGGCTTTGAATAATATAGATGAGAACTCTCTTGGTAGATAGTGTGGTCTACAGCTTATCATAAGGTACTCTACCTCAGGCGAACAATACCTTGAGACTTCTTTAATATTAGACATCGCACACCAGCTGTTATTGACAAAAAGACACACACCCCCACCCCTCGTCTTAACAGACGTAGCTTCTCTGTTCTGCCGGTTTATTGAAAAACACTCCAGCTCTATATGATCTGTGTCGTTGTTCAGCCACGACTCGGTGAAACATAAGATATTACATTTCTTAGTGTCCCGTTGGTAGGATAATCGTAATCGTAGGTCATACATTTTATTTTCCAATGATTGCATGTTAGCAAGTAGATTTGATGGTAGTGGGAGTTTACTCGCTCGCCTACGGATTCTCAAAAGGCAGCCCGATATGCGTCCTCTTTTCCTCCGTCTTTTCTTCACGCAAATGACGGGGATCTGGGCCTGTTCCGGGGAGAGCAGTATATCTTTCTCATCGGACTCGTTAAAGGAAAATACTTCTTCCAGTTCGTGGTGAGTCATCCCAGTCCTGATGTCCAGAAGTTATTTTCGGTCATAAGAGACGGTAGCAGCAACATTATGTACAAAATAAGTAAAAAAATAAGTTACAAACAATGCAAAAAAAAATAAAAAATAGCACAATTGGTTACGGTCATGTAAAACGTCAGCCATCTTAACATCTCTGTGTTGTATAAAAGTTAGTCAAATGGATGGATATCTACTCACACAGCCATGTCTGCCGCTGCATGTATAATGTCCACCCTCAGAGAGACTTGTTTTGGAAGTGTGTTTGTGAAGTGTTTACAGTAGTATACATCTCTGCTCAGGATGTACTGAATGGCATTTGAGTCGTCGTAAGGATGTGTGTGTGTGTGTGTGTGTGTGTGTGTGTGTGTGTGTGTGTGTGTGTGTGTGTGTGTGTGTGTGTGTGTGTGTGTGTGTGTGTGTGTGTGTGTGTGTGTGTGTGTGTTCCGTTAGAGTTCTTGTGGTTCTTAAAACATTTGTCACACAACACAGTATCCAGAACCGTGCCCTAGACGCTCCATGTTGGACACAGTTCACACTAATAGGTCTCATCATGCTAGGATGTGTCTTACAATCTTAAGTATGCCTGAAAGATTAACTAACTACACTTATCGTAAATATCTCACGAGTCACTCTGTTGTTATGCACGAGATCTAATGGAGGAGCAGAGAGTTCGAAGCTAACATGCTAACGATGTGTTGAGCAGTGGAGTGACATTCATTCTAAAGCGGAGTGTAGCGCTAATGTTCTGTGTGGGCTAGTCAGCATCACTTATGTCACAGCCAGGGTTTGAATATGGATGTTTGTTTACTGAAGGGAAACATCGGCCACTTAGAGAGCAGCCAAGTGAATGTGTAAGTCTGTTGGTTAATGAACACACGTCCACGACACGCTATGTACAGACACACACACACACACACTCTCAACAGAATGATTAAGGGCTAGTGCAGAGATCACGAGAGTTGTGGTTAAATAAATCACTCTATCCCTGCTCTGTAGAAATGGATCATATGTTAAACGTGTTGAGTCTGGTCTTGATACACACAGAGCTGTTGGAGATGTGTGAACATTGACCAGAACATTGGCTTAGCTTTTGTTTGGGCTTTTACTATGTGATAGGCACTTAACAGTGTACGTATATAAAACAATGTGGTCTTAGGAGGTCCAATATGCGAACATTGACCACACATTCATGTTCGTTGTTGTAGACGTTAAATGGTTGACCACATCAGAGGATTGTCTGGTTTATAATAAATATTTGGAGGTCGACCACACTTCTTTTAATGGCTATTTCTATCTGACCGTTGGCTTTATGCATTTGTATGTAATATATTACAGACATGAGATTGTGAGTTTAGCCTAACTAAAATCGTATTTTCTTTGTGCATGGAAATAACCTAATGTTCATCCACCAACCTCTGTCCGCCCCTATAGAAGTCGATATACATGTTGACTAGATGTTGATACTGAATTTAAATGACCTAGGTCTAAATTGGATCTATCCCTCTCTCCACCCATCTAGGTGTCATCTATACCACAGACACTCTGGACCGCGAGACCAAGGACTCCTATTGGCTGACTGTGTATGCCACAGACCACGGGGTAGTGCCCCAGTTCGCCATCATGGAGGTGTACATCCAGGTAGAGGACGTCAACGACAACGCCCCCCTGACCTCTGACCCTGTCTACCACCCCGTTGTCATGGAGAACTCCCCCAAGGACCTGTCTGTCATCCAGATCCAAGCCCAGGACCCGGACGCCACGGGGGGAGCAGAAAGACTGAGCTACAGGATAGCTAGTGGGAACCCACAGAACTTCTTCACCATCAATACCAGGACCGGTGAGTGGGGAGGGGGAGATGGTGTGTGTGGGGGGAGGGGGCGATGGGGGGAGGGGGAGATGGTGAGTGGGGAGGGGGAGATGGTGTGTGTAGAGTGTGGGGGAGGGGGAGATGGTGTGTGTAGAGTGTGGGGGGAGGGGGAGATGGTGTGTGTAGAGTTAGTGGGGAGGGGGAGATGGTGTGTGTAGAGTGAGTGGGGAGGGGGAGATGGTGTGTGTAGAGTGAGTGGGGAGGGGGAGATGGTGTGTGTAGAGTGTGGGGGAGGGGGAGATGGTGTGTGTAGAGTGTGGGGGAGGGGGAGATGGTGTGTGTAGAGTGTGGGGGGAGGGGGAGATGGTGTGTGTAGAGTGTGGGGGGAGGGGGAGATGGTGTGTGTAGAGTGTGGGGGGAGGGGGAGATGGTGTGGGGGGGGAGGGGGAGATGGTGTGTGTAGAGTGTGGGGGGAGGGGGAGATGGTGTGTGTAGAGTGGGGGAGGGGGAGATGGTGTGTGTAGAGTGTGGGGGGAGGGGAGATGGTGTGTGTAGAGTGTGGGGGGAGGGGGAGATGGTGTGTGTAGAGTGTGGGGGGAGGGGGAGATGGTGTGTGTAGAGTGTGGGGCAGGGGGAGATGGTGTGTGTGTAGGGTGTGGGGGGAGGGGGAGATGGTGTGTGTAGAGTGAGTGGGGAGGGGGAGATGGTGTGTGTAGAGTGAGTGGGGAGGGGGAGATGGTGTGTGTGGGGGGAGGGGGAGGGGGAGATGGTGTGTGTAGAGTGTGGGGGGAGGGGGGATGGTGTGTGTGTGTGGGGGGAGGGGGAGATGGTGTGTGTACTGTGGGGGGAGGGGGAGATGGTGTGTGTAGAGTGTGAGGGGAGGGGGAGATGGTGTGTGTAGAGTGTGGGGGGAGGGGGAGATGGTGTGTGTAGAGTGTGGGGGGAGGGGGAGATGGTGTGTGTAGAGTTTGGGGGAGGGGGAGATGGTGTGTGTAGAGTGTGGGGGGAGGGGGAGATGGTGTGTGTAGAGTGTGGGGGGAGGGGGAGATGGTGTGTGTAGAGTGTGGGGGGAGGGGATGGTTGTGTAGAGTGTGGGGGGAGGGGGAGATGGTGTGTGTAGAGTGTGGGGGGAGGGGGAGATGGTGTGTGTAGAGTGAGTTGGGAGGGGGAGATGGTGTGTGTAGAGTGTGGGGGGAGGGGGAGATGGTGTGTGTACTGTGGGGGGAGGGGGAGATGGTGTGTGTAGAGTGTGAGGGGAGGGGGAGATGGTGTGTGTAGAGTGTGGGGGGAGGGGGAGATGGTGTGTGTAGAGTGTGGGGGGAGGGGGAGATGGTGTGTGTAGAGTTTGGGGGAGGGGGAGATGGTGTGTGTAGAGTGTGGGGGGAGGGGGAGATGGTGTGTGTAGAGTGTGGGGGGAGGGGATGGTTGTGTAGAGTGTGGGGGGAGGGGGAGATGGTGTGTGTAGAGTGTGGGGGGAGGGGGAGATGGTTGAGTAGAGTGTGGGGGGAGGGGATGGTTGTGTATGTGTGTGAGAGCACAGAGACTGAGTTACAAGATAGATAGCTACAGTTGTTCTTCACCATCAATACCACCATCAATGGTGATGGGTTTGTATGGAGTGTGTGTAGTAGTGTGTGAGGTGTGTCTGGTTAGTGTGTGTGTGTGTGTGTGTGTGTGTGTGTGTGTGTGTGTGTGTGTGTGTGTGTGTGTGTGTGTGTGTGTGTGTGTGTGTGTGTGTGTGTGTGTGTGTGTGTGTGTGTGTGTGTGTGTGTGTGTGTGTGTGTGGCTGCCTTTCAGGCTGTTTCGGTGTCTCATCTGGTTAAATAGGGCTCTGCTGATGATGGCTGGCCCTGCAGGACATGTCCTTGGCTGGGGGGCTGGTGTATCCTTGAAGGGTGTGTGTGTTTTCTCCCACCTGGTGGGGGGGGGGGGGGGGCTTTGGCTCTGCTTCAATTTTAATTAAAGGTTTTAATCTGTAAGTATGTGTCTATTGAATTCTTTGTGTGAATATGAATGTGTGTCTGCCTTTGTGTGTCTGATTGCTGATCAGACGTATGTCTGTCTGTCTGTCTGTCTGTCTGTCTGTCTGTCTGTCTGTCTGTCTGTCCGTCCGTCCGTCCGTCCGTCCGTCCGTCCGTCCGTCCTCTTTTATGTTGCTAAGAGTATTCCTGTTAAATGTGTGTTTCAGGGTATTCCTGTTAAATGTGTGCGTCCGTCCGTCCGTCTGTCTGTCCTCTTTTATGTTGCTAAGAGTATTCCTGTTAAATGTGTGTTTCAGGGTTTCCGTTTGGAAAATGTGGTGCTGGGCAACGTGACTGGGAATATTTAAATTGACCCATTAGGGCGTTCACCCGCGGTGCTCAGAATGACATCACATGTAGATTATGGTAATGCTGTTAACATAACATTTAGATTATGGTAATGCTGTTAACAGAACATGTAGATTATGGTAATGCTGTTAACAGAACATGTAGATTACGGTAATGTTGTTAACAGAACATGTAGATTATGGTAAATATGTTAACAGAACATGTAGATTATGGTAATGTTGTTAACAGAACATTTAGATTATGGTAATATTGTTAACAGAACATGTATATTATGGTAAAACTGTTAACAGAACATTTAGATTATGGTAATGTTGTTAACAGAACATGTAGATTATGGTAAATATGTTAACAGAACATGTAGATTATGGTAATGTTGTTAACAGAACATTTAGATTATGGTAATATTGTTAACAGAACATGTATATTATGGTAAAACTGTTAACAGAACATTTAGATTATGGTACTGCTGTTAACAGAACATGTAGATTATGGTAATATTGTTAACAGAACATTTATATTATGCTAATGCTGTTAACAGAACATTTAGATTATGGTACTGCTGTTAACAGAACATGTAGGTTATGGTAATGCTGTTAACAGAACATGTAGATTATGGTAATGTTGTTAACAGAACATGTATATTATGGTAATGCTGTTAACAGAACATGTATATTATGGTACTGCTGTTAACAGAACATTTAGATTATGGTAAAACTGTTAACAGAACATTTAGATTATGGTACTGCTGTTAACAGAACATTTAGATTATGGTAATATTGTTAACAGAACATTTATATTATGGTAAAACTGTTAACAGAACATTTAGATTATGGTACTGCTGTTAACAGAACATGTAGATTATGGTAATATTGTTAACAGAACATTTATATTATGCTAATGCTGTTAACAGAACATTTAGATTATGGTACTGCTGTTAACAGAACATGTAGGTTATGGTAATGCTGTTAACAGAACATGTAGATTATGGTAATGTTGTTAACAGAACATGTATATTATGGTATTGCTGTTAACAGAACATGCAACTCATGTAATGAAGCAGCCAATAAAACGTAATTTTCAAACATTTGCAAAATGCCATTTACATCAAAACACCATTCTAAACAGCTCACCAGGGAAAACACCATTCTAAACAGTACACCAGGGAAAACACCATTCTAAACAGCTCACCAGGGAAAACACCATTCTAAACAGTGTACTGGGGAAAACACCATTCTAAACAGTGTACTGGGGAAAACACAATTTTAAACAGTGCACCAGGGAAAACACCATTCTAAACAGCTTACCAGGGAAAACACCATTCTAAACAGCTTACCAGGGAAAACACCATTCTAAACAGCTTACCAGGGAAAACACCATTCTAAACAGCTTACCAGGGAAAACACCATTCTAAACAGTGCACCAGGGAAAACACCATTCTAAACAGTGCACCAGGGAAAACACCATTCTAAACAGCTTACCAGGGAAAACACCATTCTAAACAGCTACCAGGGAAAACACCATTCTAAACAGCTACCAGGGAAAACACCATTCTAAACAGCTTACCAGGGAAAACACCATTCTAAACAGCTACCAGGGAAAACACCATTCTAAACAGCTACCAGGGAAAACACCATTCTAAACAGCTTACCAGGGAAAACACCATTCTAAACAGTGCACCAGGGAAAACACCATTCTAAACAGCTTACCAGGGAAAACACCATTCTAAACAGTGCACCAGGGAAAACACCATTCTAAACAGCTACCAGGGAAAACACCATTCTAAACAGCTTACCAGGGAAAACACCATTCTAAACAGCTTACCAGGGAAAACACCATTCTAAACAGTTTACCAGGGAAAACACCATTCTAAACAGTGCACCAGGGTAACACCATTCTAAACAGCTACCAGGGAAAACACCATTCTAAACAGTGCACCAGGGAAAACACCATTCTAAACAGTGTACCAGGGAAAACACCATTCTAAACAGCTACCAGGGAAAACACCATTCTAAACAGTGCACCAGGGAAAACACCATTCTAAACAGCTACCAGGGAAAACACCATTCTAAACAGTGCACCAGGGAAAACACCATTCTAAACAGTGCACCAGGGAAAACACCATTCTAAACAGCTACCAGGGAAAACACCATTCTAAACAGTGCACCAGGGAAAACACCATTCTAAACAGTGCACCAGGGAAAACACCATTCTAAACAGTGCACCAGGGAAAACACCATTCTAAACAGTGTACCAGGGAAAACACCATTCTAAACAGCTACCAGGGAAAACACCATTCTAAACAGTGCACCAGGGAAAACACCATTCTAAACAGCTTACCAGGGAAAACACCATTTTAAACAGTGCACCAGGGAAAACACCATTCTAAACAGCTACCAGGGAAAACACCATTCTAAACAGCTACCAGGGAAAACACCATTTTAAACAGTGCACCAGGGTAACACCATTTTAAACAGCTACCAGGGAAAACACCATTTTAAACAGTGCACCAGGGTAACACCATTCTAAACAGCTACCAGGGAAAACACCATTTTAAACAGTGCACCAGGGAAAACACCATTCTAAACAGTGCACCAGGGAAAACACCATTCTAAACAGCTACCAGGGAAAACACCATTTTAAACAGTGCACCAGGGTAACACCATTCTAAACAGTGCACCAGGGAAAACACCATTCTAAACAGCTTACCAGGGAAAACACCATTTTAAACAGTGCACCAGGGAAAACACCATTCTAAACAGCTACCAGGGAAAACACAATTTTAAACAGTGCACCAGGGAAACACCATTTTAAACAGTGCACCAGGGAAAACACCATTCTAAACAGTGCACCAGGGAAACACCATTTTAAACAGTGCACCAGGGAAAACACCATTCTAAACAGTGCACCAGGGAAAACACCATTCTAAACAGCTACCAGGGAAAACACCATTCTAAACAGCTACCAGGGAAAACACCATTCTAAACAGCTACCAGGGAAAACACCAGTGTTGTAGTACTCGAGACCGGTCTTGTCTCGGTGTTGGATACATTTGTATTGGGTTTTGACTTGGTCTCGGCCAGTGAGAACTCAACATTATTTCCAGAGACCAGCCGAGTCCACCAGAGTAAAAAACTCATAATTATCAGCTTCCATTCAGTCAGTGCATAAAACCACTTCGCCAGGCCGAATATTCTTGAAACATGAATACAGTATCTTAGCAGCCTTTACATCTACTATAGACATGTTAGAGCAGTGGAGAACAATTTAATGGATTTAGGCCTTCAGTGTGTGACAGGATTGTGATTCTGAAAGGACAGCAACTGTAATACCAACACACTCATGTAGGAGAATGCACTTTCTGTAGAACACAAAGGGCCAGTAGTGGAGGGTAGACGCAGGTATAAACCATATATCTACTTTTTCTTCAGTGGGCATTGCTTATACTCACTTCTTAATCCCTACTGTTGCGTATCAAAGTAGTGTAGTGGAGGTATTCGATTTATCAACTATATAGTACAATAGAGAAATCATGCACAAAGTAGCCTACACAATCGCAAAGTCCCTGAAATATGTTGATCTGCACACAGCCTAGTTTCAGAGGAATATCATCTGCAGGCAGCAAGTGTTCAGCTCTCAACTGGTTTAAGCATGGAGCAGCTCACAGAAGAATGACATCGGTAGCCAGTAGGGATGGAAAGACGTTCAACTTACAATATCTACCAGTAAATGCTAACTAAGGCAACAATGGGTATGCAAACTAGGTATTGAAAAGGTTTCAAATCAAATCAAATGTTTTGGTCACATACACATGGTTAGCAGATGTTATTGCGTGTGTAGCGAAATGCTTGTGCTTCTAGTTCCAACAGTGCAGAAATATCTAACATGTAATCTAACAATTCCACAACAACTACCTAATACGCACATATCTAAGTAAAGGAATGGAATAAGAATATGTACATATAAATATATGGATGAGCAATGACAGAGTGGCATAGGCAAGATGCAATAGATGGTATACATTACTGTATATGTAAACATTATTAAAGTGCCATTATCAAAGTGACTAGTGATCCATTTATTATAGCCTCTCTGTGTTAGTGATGACTGTTTAATAGTCTGATGGCCTTGAGATAGAAACTGTTTTCAGTCTCTCGGTCCCTGCTTTGCACCTGTACTGACCTCACATTCTGGAGGGTAGCAGGGTGAACAGGCAGTGGCTCGGGTGGTTGTTGTCCTTGATAATCTTTTTGGCCTTCCTGTGACATCGGGTGGTGTAGGTGTCCTGGAGGGCAGGTAGTTTGCCCCCGGTGATGTGTTGTGTACCACCCTTTGGAGAGCCTTGCGGTTGAGGGCGGTGCAGTTGCTGTACCAGGCAGTGATATAGCCCTACATGATGCTGTCAATTGTTCATCTGTAAAAGTTTGGGTGGGTTTTAGGTGACAAGACAAATTTCTTCAGCCTCCTGAGTTTGAAGAGGCGCTGTTGTGTCTTCTTCACCACACTGTCTGTGTAGGTGGACCATTTCAGTTTGTCCATGATGTGTACGCCGAGGAACTTAAAACTTTTCACCTTCTCCACTGCTGTCCCGTCGATGTGGATAGGGGGGTGCTCCCTCTCCTGAAGTCCACGATCATCTCCTTTGTTTTGTTGATGTTGAGTGAGATGTTGTTTTCCTGATACCACACTCCGAGTGCCCTCACCACCTCCCTGTAGGCTGTCTAGTCGTTCTTGGTAATCAAGCCTACTACTGTTGTGACGTCTGCAAACTTGATGATTGAGGTGGTGGCGTGCATGGCCCCACAGTCATGGGTGAACAGGGAGTACAGGAGGGGGCTGAGCACACACCCTTGTGGGGCCCCAGTGTTGAGGATCAGCGAAGTGGTGATGGTGTTGATTTGCCAAAATTACAATCATGATCTTAAATTGGATTCGGGTCTATGACCCCTTGTCCCCCTCTGGTCTCGGTCTTGACTCGGTCTCCCCCCCCCCCTCTGGTCTCGGTCTTGACTCGGTCTTCGGGCTCGGTCTTGACTCAGTCTCGCCCCCCCTCTGGTCTCGGCCTCGCCCTCTCTGGTCTCGGTCTTGACTCGGTCCCGCCCCCCCCCCCCCCCCCCCCCTCTGGTCTCGGTCTTGACTTGGTCTCCCCCCCCCCCCCCCCTCTTGACTCGGTCTCGCCCCCCCATCTGGTCTCGGTCTTGACTCGGTCTCGACCCCCCCCTCTGGTCTCGGTCTTGACTCGGTCTCGCCCCCCCCCCTCTGGTCTCGGTCTTGACTCGGTCTTGCCCCCCCTCTGGTCTTGGTCTTGACTCGGTCTCGCCCCCCCATCTGGTCTCGGTCTTGACTCGGTCTTGCCCCCCCTCTGGTCTCGGTCTTGACTCGGTCTCGCCCCCCTCTTGTCTCAGTCTTGACTCAGTCTCGCCCCCTCTGGTCTCAGTCTTGACTCAGTCTTGACTCAATTTTCTCCGGTCTTGGTCTTGAATCGGTCTCGCTTTAGGTGGTCTCGAACACAACACTGGACAACACCATTCTCAACAGCCCACCTGATGTGAGCAGTTCCACATGTGACAGAGATTCAAATCTCTGAGACGTAGAAAGAGGGGAAATCTAAAGATGCAACTTCTAGGATGGGATGCTAATATGACTAGGATTGTGCCTTTGGCTTCTGAACAACAAGGAAAGTTGATTTGAAAACCAATAGAACAAGAGATAAATGCTGGTTTCAATTGCATATGAGGAAGTCTTTATAAAATAATGACCTCCACTTTTCAATGGTATGATTTTGCCTAGGCTATTTTGAAGCAAGGTAAGACATGCCTAATAATATGAAGTAAAACGTTCAGGTTTAAAAACATTAGGTATCAGTTTTCAAAATAGATACTGCACTCTGCTCACCTTACAAAGTGCTGTGTGACACGCCTATGCTGCACATCAATGGCGAATGGGAGGCGTGCTTCAAAAGAATAGCTCTTTTTAGCACAAACCGTGGTGTGTGTGTGTGTCGGAGCATCAGACTGATAAGATGTGTGTAGCCGAGAGGCAGCAGATCCCAATTTAGAGCCCTGACAGGATGAAACACAGCCTCAGAGAAACGGCAGCAGAACATCTGAGAACCAGGAACATCCACTTGGACAAACGCACGCACGCACGCACGCACGCACGCACGCACGCACGCACATGCTAAAGAGATACAGAGGCGAGTGGAGAGAGATGATGAAGAGAAAGTGAGTGGGTGATTGAGAAGAAAAAGATAGAAAGGGATGGAGAGAGAGACTGAAAATATTCATCACACACATTCTACTTGTCAGTGGTGACAGCTATTTGGAGCCAGCTATATTTATATTTATCTTTAGATTAAAGAATCCCTGACCCTAACCACACCCTCTCTTCTGACCCTAACAACACCCTCTCTTCTGACCCTAACCCACCTCCCTCCCTTCCCGTCTCCCTCCCTCTCCTTGTCTCCCTCTCAATGCATGCCTGCCTCCCTCCCTCCCTTTCCATCTCCCTCCCTCTCCTTGTCTCCCTCTCAATGCATGCCTGCCTCCCTCCCTCCCTTGACATCTCCCTCCCTCTCCTTGTCTCCCTCTCAATGCATGCCTTCCTCCCTCCCTCCCTTTCCGTCTCCCTCCCTCTTCTTGTCTCCCTCTCAATGCATGCCTTCCTCCCTCCCTCCCTTTCCGTCTCCCTCCCTCTTCTTGTCTCCCTCTCAATGCATGCCTTCCTCCCTCCCTCCCTTTCCATCTCCCTCCCTCTTCTTGTCTCCCTCTCAATGCATGCCTGCCTCCCTCCCTCCCTTTCCATCTCCCTCTCAATTTCCCTCTCCCTCTCAATGCCTGCCTGCCTCCCTCCCTCCCTCCCTTTCCGTCTCCCTCCCTCTCCTTGTCGCCCTCTCAATGCATGCCTTCCTCCCTCCCTCCCTTTCCGTCTCCCTCCCTCTCCTTGTCTCCCTCTCAATGCATGCCTCCCTCCCTCCCTTTCCGTCTCCCTCCCTCTTCTTGTCTCCCTCTCAATGCATGCCTGCCTCCCTCCCTCCCTCCCTTTCCGTCTCCCTCCCTCTCCTTGTCTCCCTCTCAATGCATGCCTGCCTCCCTCCCTCTCTCCCTTTCCGTCTCCCTCCCTCTTCTTGTCTCCCTCTCAATGCATGCCTGCCTCCCTCCCTCCCACTTTCTCCTTCCCTCCCACTCCTTGTCTCTCTTTCAAAAAAAAGACATATAGAATACAGAAAGAATAAGAGATAAAAGTAATTTAAGAGCAGCAGTAAAATAACAATAGCAAGACTATATACAGGGGGGTATCGGTACAGAGTCAATGTGCAGGGGCACCGGTTAGTTGAGGTAGTATGTACATGTAGGTAGAGTTATTAAAGTGACTATGCATAGATGACAACAGAGGGTAGCAGTGGTGTAAAGAGGGGGTTCGGGGGATAATGCAAATAGTCTGGGTAGCCATTTGACTAAATGTTCAGGAGTCTTATGGCTTGGGGGTAGAAGCTGTTTAGAAGCCTCTTGGACACCTAGACTTGGCGCTTCGGTACCGCTTGCCGTGCGGTAGCAGAGAGAACAGTCTATGACTAGGGTGGCTGGAGGGCCTTCCTCTGACACCGCCTGGTATAGAGGTCCTGGATGGCAGGAAGCTTGGCCCCAGGGATGTACCGGGCCATACGCACTACCCGCTTTAGTGCCTTGCGGTCGGAGACCGAGCAGTTGCCATACCAGGCAGTGATGCAACCAGTCAGGATGCTCTCGTTGGTGCAGCTGTAGAACCTTTTGAGGATCTGAGGACCCATGCCAAATCTTTTCAGTCTCCCGAGGGGGAATAGGTTTTGTTGTGCCCTCTTCACGACTGTCTTTGGTGTATTTGGACCATGTTAGTTTGTTGTTGATGTGGACACCAAGGAACTTGAAGCTCTCAACCTGCTCCACTGCAGCCCCGTCGATGAGAATGGGGGCATGCTCGGTCCTCTTTTTCCTGTTATCCACAATCATCTTTTTTATCTTGATCACGTTGAGGGAGTGGTTGTTGTCCTGGCACCACACAGCCAGGTCTCTGACCTCCTCCCTATAGGCTGTCTCGTTGTTGTCGATGATCAGGCCTACCACTGTTGTGTCATCAACACATTTAATGATGGTGTTGGAGTCGTGCCTGGCCGTGCAGTCATGAGTGAACAGGGAGTACAGGAGGGGACTGAGCACGCACTTTGTTTATTGATGAGCTTTGAGGGCACTATGGTGTTGAACGCTGAGCTGTAGTCAATGAATAGCATTCTCACATAGGTGTTCCTTTTGTCCAGGTGGGAAAGGACAGTGTGGAGTGCAACAGAGATTGCATCATCTGTGGATCTGTTGGGGCGGTATGCAAATTGGAGTAAGTCTAGGGTTTCTGGGATAATGGTGTTGATGTGAGCCATGACCAGCCTTTAAAAGCACTTCATGGCTACAGACATGAGTGCTACGGGTCGGTAATCGTTTAGGCAGGTTACATTAGTGTTCCTGGGCACAGGGACTATGGTGGTCTGCTTAAAACATGTTAGTATTACAGACTCGGACAGGGAGAGGTTGAAAATGTCAGTGAAGACACTTGCCAGTTGGTCAGCGCATGCTCGCAGTACACCTCCTGGTAATCTATCTGGCCCTGTGGCCTTTTGAATGTTGACCAGTTTAAAGGTCTTACTCACATCGGCTGCGGAGAGCAATATCACACAGTCGTCCGAAACAGTTGGCGCTCTCATGCATGTTTCAGTGTTATTTGCCTCGAAGCGAGCATAGAAGTAGTTTAACTCGTCTGGTTGGCTCGTGTCACTGGGCAGCTCTCGGCTGTGCTTTCCTTTGTAGTCTGTAATGGTTTGCAATCCTTGCCACATCCGACCAGCGTCAGAGCCAGTGTAGCAGAGCCAGTGTACGATTCGATCTTAGTCCTGTATTGATGCTTTGCCTGTTTGATGGTTCGTCGGAGGGCATAGTGGGATTTCTTATAAGCTTCCAGGTTAGAGTCCCGCTCCTTGAAAGCGGCAGCTCTAGCCTTTAGCTCAGTGCGGATGCTGCCTGTAATTCATGGCTTCTGGTTGGGGTATGTAAGTACGGTCACTGTGGGGACGACGTCCTTGATGCACTTATTGATGAAGCCATGGACTGATGAGGTGTACTCCGCAATGCCATCCGAGGAATCCCGGAACACATTCCAGTCTGTGCTAGCAAAACAGTCCTGTAGCTTAGCATCTGCTTCATCTGACCACTTTTTTATTTTACCCCCTTTTCTCCCCAATTTCGTTGTATCCAATTGTTAGTAATTACTATCTTGTCTCATCGCTACAACTCCCGTACGGGCTCGGGAGAGACGAAGGTCGAAAGCCATGTGTCCTCCAAAACACAACCCAACCAAGCCGCACTGCTTCTTAACACAGCGCGCCTCCAACCCGGAAGCCAGCCGCACCAATGTGTCGGAGGAAACACCGTGCACCTGGCTCCCTTGCTTAGCGCGCACTGCGCCCGGCCCGCCACAGGAGTCGCTGGTGCGCAATGAGACAAGGATATCCCTACCGGCCAAACCCTCCCTAACCCGGACGACGCTAGGCCAATTGTGCGTCGCCTCCCGGTCGCGGCCGGCTGAACCCAGAGTCTCTGGTGGCGCAGCTAGCGCTGCGATGCAGTGCCCTAGACCACTGCGCCACCCGGGAGGCCATCTGACCACTTTTTTTATTGATCTAGTCACTGCTGCTTCCTGCTTTCATTTTTGCTTGTAAGCAGAAATCAGGAGGATAGAATTATGGTCAGATTTGCCAAATGGAGGGCGAGGGAGAGCTTTGTATGCATCTCTCTGTGTGGAGTATAGGTGGTCCAGAGTTACTTTTCCTCTGGTTGCACATTTAACATGCTGATAGAAATTTGGTAAAACTGATTTAAGTTTCCCTGCATTAAAGTCCCCGGCTACTAGGAGCGCCGCCTCTTGGTGAGCGTTTTCTTGTTTGCTTATGGCGGAATACAGCTCATGCAATGCTATCTTAGTGCCAGCCCCTGACTGTGGTGGTATGTAAACAGCTACAAAGAATACAGATGAAAACTCTCTTGGTAGGTAGTGTGGTCTACAGCTTATCATGAGATACTCTACCGCAGGCGAACAATAGCTCAAAACTTCATTACATATCGTGCACCAGCTGTTGTTTACAAAAATACATAGACTACCGCCCATTGTCTTAACAGATGCCGCTGTTCTGTCCTGCCGGTACATCATATAACCAGCCAGCTGTATGTTGATGTTGTCGTCGTTCAGCCACGACTCTGTGAAGCATAAGATGTTACAGTTTTTAATGTCCCGTTGGTAGTTTAATCTTTCTCGTAACTCGTCGATTTTATTGTCCAAAGATTGCACGTTTGCTAGCAGCATGGAGGGAAGTGGGGGTTTATTCGATCGCCTATGACTTCTCAGAAGGCAGCCCGACCTTCGGCCCCTCTTTCTCTGCCTCCTCTTCACTCAGATCACGGGGATCGTGGCCTGTTTCCGAGGAAGCAGTGTATCCTTAGCGTCGGGCTCGTCAGAGTCGTGAAAGGGTAAAAAGGATTCTGCTAGTCCGTAGTGAGTAATCACAGTCCAGATGTCTAGAAGTTATTTTCGGTCATGAGAGATGGTAGCGGCAACATTATGTACAAAATAAGTAAAAAAATAAGTTACAAACAACGCCAATAAATGAACAAAAAAACACAATTGGCTGAGGGCACGTAAAACGTCTGCCGTCTTCTCCGGCGCCCTTTCCTTGTTTCCCTCCCTCTCCTTGTTTCCATCCCTCTAACTGTATCCCTCCATCTTACTGTCTCTCTCACTGACTCGCTCCCTCTCCCTGTCTCCCTCCCTCCCTCTCCTTGTCTCACTCCCTCTCCTTGTCTCCATCCCTCTCACTGCCTCCCTCCTTTTCACTCTCTCCCTCCCTCTTAATGTCCCTCCCTTTCACTGTCTCCCTCCCTCTCCTTGTCTCCCTCCCTCTAACTGTCTCCCTCCCTCTCCTTGTCTCCCTCCCTCTAACTGTCTCCCTCCCTCTAACTGTCTCCCTCCCTCTCCTTGACTCCCTCCCTCTAAATGTCTCCCTCCCTCTCCTTGTCTCCCTCCCTCTAACTGTCTCCCTCCCTCTCCTTGACTCCCTCCCTCTAACTGTCTCCCTCCCTCTCCTTGACTCCCTCCCTCTAACTGTCTCCCTCCCTCTAACTGTCTCCCTCCCTCTCCTTGACTCCCTCCCTCTAACTGTCTCCCTCCCTCTCCTTGTCTCCCTCTCCTTGTCTCCCTCCCTCTCCTTGTCTCCATCCCTCTCACTGCCTCCCTCCTTTTCACTCTCTCCCTCCCTCTTAATGTCCCTCCCTTTCACTGTCTCCCTCCCTCTCCTTGTCTCCCTCCCTCTAACTGTCTCCCTCCCTCTCCTTGTCTCCCTCCCTCTAACTGTCTCCCTCCCTCTCCTTGACTCCCTCCATCTAACTGTCTCCCTCCCTCTCCTTGTCTCCCTCTCCTTGTCTCCCTCCCTCTCCTTGTCTCCATCCCTCTCACTGCCTCCCTCCTTTTCACTCTCTCTCTCCCTCCCTCTAACTGTCTCCCTCCCTCTCCTTGTCTCCCTCTCCCTGTCTCCCTCTCCTTGTCTCCCTCTCCTTGTCTCACTCCCTCTCCTTGTCTCCATCCCTCTCACTGCCTCCCTCCTTTTCACTCTCTCCCTCCCTCTTAATGTCCCTCCCTTTCACTGTCTCCCTCCCTCTCCTTGACTCCCTCTCCTTGTCTCCCTCTCCTTGTCTCCCTCCCTCCCACTGTCTCCCTCCCTCTCCTTGTCTCCCTCTCCTTGTCTCCCTCCCTTTCACTGTCTCCCTCCCTTTCACTGTCTCCCTCCCTCTAACTGTCTCCCTCCCTCTTCTTGTCTCCCTCTCCTTGTCTCCCTCTCCTTGTCTCCCTCCCTCTCACTGTCTCCCTCCCTCTCCTTGTCTCCCTCTCCTTGTCTCCATCCATCTCACTGTCTCCCTCCCTCTCCTTGTCTCCCTCTCCTTGTCTCCATCCCTCTCCTTGTCTCCCTCCCTCTCCTTGTCTCCCTCTCCTTGTCTCCCTCCCTTTCACTGTCTCCCTCCCTTCCACTGTCTCCCTCCCTCTCCTATCCCTCTCACTGTCTCCCTCCCTTTCACTCTCTCCTTGTCTCCCTCCCTGTCACTGTCTCCCTCCCTCTCCTTGTCTCCCTTCCTCCCTCTCCTTGTCTCCCTCTCTTTCACTTTCTCCCTCCCTCTCACTGCCTCCCTCCCTCCCTATCCTTGCTTCCCTCCCTCCCACTGCCTCCCACTCCTTATCTCCCTCCCTCTCACTGGCTCCCTCCCTGTTACTGTCTCCCTCCCTTTCTCTCATTGACTCCCTCCCTCCCTGTTGCTGTCTCCCTCACTCCCTGTTGCTGTCTCCCTCACTCCCTGTTGATGTCTCCCTCCCTCCCTGTTACTGTCTCCCTCCCTCCCTTTTACTGCATCCCTCCCTACCTGTTACTGCCTCCCTCCCTGTTACTGCCTCCCTCCCTGTTACTGCCTCCCTCCCTGTTGCTGTCTCCCTCACTCCCTGTTACTGCCTCCCTCCCTCCCTCCCTGTTATTGTCTCCCTCCCTTCCTCTTTTTTTTCGTTATATGTCTGTCCCTCTCCCTCGCTCCTTCCTTATACTCTCCTTCACTATTGCTCTTTTCTCATCCTTGACTCTGCTCTCTCTTTCTCTCTCTCGCTCTCTCTCTCTCTCCCCATCTCTCTCTCTCTCTCTTCACCTTCCACTAGGTGATGTGTGTTGAATATTTGATTTTCTATTATGAAACATTGATGATGGAATCTACAATTCACCCATAGCCATCCATCCAGAGTCATTCTCCCAGATTTACTGTGTGGAACCGAGACACTTTCAGTAGCTCTCTGTATCCCTGAACACACACACAGACACACACACACACAGACACACACACACAGACACAGACACACACACACACACACACACACACACACACACACACACACACACACACACACACACACACACACACACACACACACACACACACACACACATTAACATTACCTTAATCCACTCTGCTCACTTAACATGTGTTTACGACCCACAAGATGACCTCCAGAATGTAAGATCAGCAGATTATTAGCTGTTGATGCTAGCGTGATGTGAAGAGCATGATGCTAGAAGCTAACATAAATCTGAACGCTGACTTTCACCCTTTCCTCTACATTGGTAGCTAACACAATGCTATATTTAGCGTTTAAACTAATCCATAACTAGTATAGTATATGATGAAACACAATACATAGTGCTAAGCTATAATTTAGCTAGCCCCTTTGTTCTTATTTAGGTAATGCAACACCAGGAGATGATGCTAGCTAGGCTAAACTTAGCATGGCAGTTCACTACTGAAGGTGACCTTGGTGTTATCACTGTCCCACCCACAATGCATTGGTGGTAATATATACTGTATAATTGTATTGGAATATCTGGAGCATTCATTAGCTATTCTATCATGTCTCATCAGACAGGGAGTATCTGGTTTTAGAAATGTGTGTGTGTGTGTTATAAATCAGTTACTAGGTTAAGAAGAGAGCAGGAGAGGCCTCATATATATTGAGCTTTCGTTCACACACACACACACACACACACACACACACACACACACACACACACACACACACACACACACACACACACACACACACACACACACACACACACACGCATACACACACACACACACACACTCACACACGCACGTACGCACACACACACACACACACACACACACGCATACACACACACGCACGCACACACGCATACACACACACTCACACACGCACGTACGCACACACACACACACACACACACACACGCATACACACACACGCACGCACACACGCATACACACACACGCATACACGCATACACACACACACGCATACACACACACACGCACACACACACACACACACACACACACACACACACACACACACACACACACACACACACACACACACACACACACACACACACACACACACACACACACACACACACACACACACACACAGCCCAGAAGTAACAACTCATCCGGAGGTTGAATCAGCAGCCAGTCTCTCCCAGCCATCGCCTCATGAAAGAGAGACAAAGTGCTGGCTGCGGACAGCTAGGTGTAACGCCCGTCTATAACCACCCCTTTAGACCAACCAATATGCCAATATTCCACCGTGCATATATCAAATCAAATCAAATGACATTGTATTGGTCACATACACATATTTAGCAGATGTTATTGCGAGTGTAGCTAAATGCTTGTGTTCCTAGCTCCAACAGTGCAGTAATATCTAATAATTCACAACAATACACACACATCTAAAAGTAAAATAATGGAATTAAGAAATATATAAATATTAGGACGAGCAATGTCGGAGTTGCATTGACTAAACAGGGAATGCAAGTGAACAGGGAATGCAAGAGTGGGCTGAGCATGCACCCTTGTGGGGCCCCTGTGTTGAGTATCAGCGAAATGGGGGTGTTATTTTCTACCTTCACCACCTGGGGGTGCCCCGTCAGGAAGTCCAGGACCCAGTTGCACAGGGTGAGGTTGAGACCCAGGGCCCTGAGCTTGGTGATGAGCTTGGAGGGTACTATGGAGTTAAATGCTGAGCTGTAGTCAATGAACAGCATTCTTCAATAGGTATTTCTCTTGTCCAGATGGGATAGGGCAGAGTGCAGTCTGTGGATCTATTGGGGCGGTATGTAAATTGAAGTTGGTCTAGGGTGTCAGGTAAGGTAGAAGTGATATGATCTTTAACTAGCCTCTCAAAGCACTTCATGATGACAGAAGTGAGTGCTACGGGGCGATAGTCATTTAGTTCAGTTACAGGAACAATGGTGGACATCTTGAAGCAAGTGGGAACAGCAGACTGAAATAGGAAGAGGGTGTGTCCGTAAACACTCCAGCCAGCTGGTCTGCACATGCTCTGAGGACGCGGCTAGGGATGATATCTGGGCCAGCAACCTTGCGAGGGTTAACACACTTAAATGTCTTACGTCGGCCACGGAGAACGAGAGCCCATAGTCCTTGGGAGCGGGCCGCGTCGGTGGTACCGTGTTATCCTCAAAGCGGGCGAAGAAGGTGTTTAGCTTGTCCGGGAGCAAGATGTCGGTGTCCGCGACGTGTCTGAGCCGTTGAATTGTGACTCCACTTTGTCTCTCTACTGACGTTTTGCCTGTTTGATTGGCTTACGGAAGGAATAACTACACTGTTTGTAGTTGAACATATTCCCAGTCACGTTGCCATCATTAAATGCGGTGGTTCGCGCTTTCTGTTTTGCGTGAATGCTGCCATCTATCCACAATTTCTGGTTTGGGGAGGTTTAATAGAACCCATCTGTTCTCCCTCTTCACCACAGCCATCTCTCTCTCTCTCTCTCTCTCTCACCCATCTGTTCTCCCTCTTCACCACAGCCATCTCTCTCTCTCTCTCTCTCTCTCACCCATCTGTTCTCCCTCTTCACCACAGCCATCTCTCTCTCTCTCTCTCACCCATCTGTTCTCCCTCTTCACCACAGCCATCTCTCTCTCTCTCTCTCACCCATCTGTTCTCCCTCTTCACCACAGCCATCTCTCTCTCTCTCACCCATCTGTTCTCCCTCTTCACCACAGCCATCTCTCTCTCTCTCTCTCTCTCTCTCTCTCCCTCTCTCTCTCTCTCTCTCTCTCTCTCTCTCTCTCTCTCTCTCTCTCTCTCTCTCTCTCTCTCTCTCTCTCTCTCTCTCTCTCTCTCTCTCTCTCTCTCTCTCTCTCTCTCTCTCTCTCTTTGTTTGCCTGACCTCCATTCATCTTCTTGCTAGTAAGTCATGTGATGAGAAGTATTGGTCTATCTATGGGCTTCTTTGTGTGTGTGTGTGTGTGTGTGTCAGTTCAACATCTATTTATGATTTACATTTAGTTGAGTTGTCAACTAAAGTGAATTCAGTGTGAAATCAACAAAATATTTCTGGGTTTAAGTAAAAAATTTGGTGAATAAAATATAAAATTCCCTTACGTTCATAACTTGGTAACGATGATGATTCAATCCGTTTTTGCCCACTGATCTCTGCTTGTGGTCGTTGAGGAGAGATCATGCTGGTAATTAGGTAACGTGGCCGTTTTTTCCAGAATAATCTATGGATTGGGTGCTGAGTGGGACGCGATTGATCTCCTGCTGCGAGGTGTAAATCAGAGCTAGAGAACTCAATCTGTCTGAACTGGCATCTCTGTGTGTGTGTCCATGTGTGTCAGAGAGAGATTACAGTATATCAGACGATCCTCTTCTCTGATGTTACCTTGGTGTTACCTTTTTATCCCCCTTCCTCACACCACCGCTAGCCTGATGTCTCTATCCTTTGTCTTTCCCTTTGTTTATCACTTTTTTTTACCCACAATGCACCCCACAGACAAACTGCGGCTCACGCACACTCTGTACCAGCTAGTTGCTCTCTCTCCCTCCGTCTCTCTCCCTCTCTCTCTCCCTCTCTCTCCCTCTCTCTCTCCATCCCTCTCTCTCTCTCTCTACCTCCCCCTCTCTCTCTCCTTCTCTCTCCCTCCGTCTCTCTCCCTCTCTCTCTCTCTCTCTCTCTCTACCTCCCTCTCTCTCTCTCTCCATCCCTCTCTCTCTCTCTTTACCTCCCCCTCTCTCTCTCCTTCTCTCTCCCTCCGTCTCTCTCCCTCTCTCTCTCTCTCTACCTCCCTCTCTCTCTCTCTCTCCATCCCTCTCTCTCTCTCTCTTTACCTCCCTCTCTCTCTCTCCTTCTCTCTCTCTATCCCTCACTATCTATCTATCTCTCTCTGTCTCTCTCTCTCCCACTCTCTCTCTATCTCTCTCTGTCTCTTTCACTCTCTCGCTCTCTCTCTCTCTCCCTCTCCCTCTCTCTCTTTCCTTCTCTCTCTATCCTGGGGCCTGTGATTAAGCCTCTCTCTAGGGAGAGTCCTTCAGAGAATGAGTTTGTACAACCTTTTACCATCTCATCCCTCATCTCTACCTCTCCTCCTCTTGCATCCCCCTTGCCTTCCCTTCTGTCTAGTGACCTCTGTGGTCCTCTCTGGTCCCCTGTGGTCGTCACATGGTCACAGGTTGGACGAGGTGCAGTCCTAGCTTGAGGACTGAATGTTAATCAACCACTGATAGCCCTGTCACTGTGTGAGGTCGCGTTCGCCCCCTCCTCTCTGCATCTGTTTCAAACTGAAAACACAGAGGTAAAAGGGTTCATTACCATGACAATGGGGTCACAGTGTGTATATAACTACCAATCTAGGTGATGGGTCACTTGCTTGTGTAGTGTAGCCCAACTCTGCTTAGTGCTAACACTGGTCACAAGAGATGGGAGGGGAGGAGAGGATATTGTATGAGGAGAGAGCAGGGGATGGGAGAGGAGAGCAGGGGACGGGAGAGGAGAGGGAGTGGATGGGAGGGGAGAGAGGTATAGGAGAGGACAGGGGAGAGGAGGAGAGGGGATGGGTGAAGGGAGAGGGGAGGGGATAAGAGAGTGGAGGAGAGGGGAGGAGGAAAGGGATGGAGAGAAGAGGAGAAGAATCTGCAGTACTTTACACTATTGAGATGCAGATGCTCCATCTCCCAGGTTGGTAAGTGTCTGTTGGATTCTGATCCTTCTCATCTCTCTCTACCTTTCCTCCTCTCTCTCTCTTTCGCTCTCTATACCTTTTCCACCTCTCTCTCTCTCTCTCTCTCTCTCTCTCTCTCTCGCTCTCTCTCTCTCTCTCTCTACCTTTCCTCCTCCTCTCTCTCTCTTTCGCTCTCTATACCTTTTCCACCTCTCTCTCTCTCTCTCTCTCTCTCTCTCTCTCTCTCTCTCTCTCTCTCTCTCTCTCTCTCTCTCTCTCTCTCTCTCTCTCTCTCTCTCTCTCTCTCTCTCTCTCTCTCTCTCTCTCTCTCTCTCTCTACCCTTTCCTCCTCTCTCTCTCTACCTTTTTATCCTCCTCCTCTCTCTCTCTCTACCTTTTCCTCCTCTCTCTCTCTCTCTCTCTCTCTCTACATTTTCCTCCTCTCTCTATACATTTTCCTCCTCTCTCTCTCTCTATCTCTCTCTCTCTCTACCCTTTCCTCCTCTCTCTCTCTACCTTTTCCGCCTCCTCTCTCTCTCTACCTTTTCCTCCTCTCTCTCTCTTCCTCTACCCTTTTCTCTTCTCTCTCTCTCTCTGCATTTTCCTCCTTCTCTCGCTTTCTCTCTACCATTTCCTCCGCTCTCTCTCTTTCTGACTACCTTTTCCTCCTCTCTCTCTCTGACTACCTTTTCCTCCTCTCTCTCTCTGACTACCTTTTCCTCCTCTCTCTCTCTGACTACCTTTTCCTCCTCTCTCTCTCTGACTACCTTTTCCTCCTCTCTCTCAATTCAATTCAATTCAATTCAAGGGGCTTTATTGGCATGGGAAACATGTGTTAACATTGCCAAAGCAAGTGAGGTAGATAATATTCTCTCTCTGACTACCTTTTCCTCCTCTCTCTCTCTCTCTCTCTCTCTCTCTCTCTCTCTCTCTCTCTCTCTCTATCTTTCTCTCTACCTTTTCCTCCTCTCTCTCTTTCTCTCTACCTTTTCTTCCCCTCTCTCTGTCAATTCAATTCAATTCAAGGGGCTTTATTGGCATGGGAAACATGTGTTAACATTGCCAAAGCAAGTGAGGTAGATAATATACAAAAGTGAAATAAACAATAAAAATTAACAGTAAACATTACACATACAGAAGTTTCAAAACAAAAAAGACATTACAAATGTCATATTATATATATACAGTGTTGTAACAATGTACAAATGGTTAAAGCACACAAGTTAAAATAAATAAGCATAAATATGGGTTGTATTTACAATGGTGTTTGTTCTTCACTGGTTGCCCTTTTCTTGTGGCAACAGGTCACAAATCTTGCTGCTGTGATGGCACACTGTGGAATTTCACCCAGTAGATATGGGAGTTTATCAAAATTGGATTTGTTTTCGAATTCTTTGTGGATCTGTGTAATCTGAGGGAAATATGTCTCTCTAATATGGTCATACATTGGGCAGGAGGTTAGGAAGTGCAGCTCAGTTTCCACCTCATTTTGTGGGCAGTGTGCACATAGCCTGTCTTCTCTTGAGAGCCATGTCTGCCTACGGTGGCCTTTCTCAATAGCAAGGCTATGCTCACTGAGTCTGTACATAGTCAAAGCTTTCCTTAAGTTTGGGTCAGTCACAGTGGTCAGGTATTCTGCCACTGTGTACTCTCTGTTTAGGGCCAAATAGCATTCTAGTTTGCTCTGTTTTTTTGTTAATTCTTTCCAATGTGTCAAGTAATTATCTTTTTGTTTTCTCATGATTTGGTTGGGTCTAATTGTGCTGTTGTCCTGGGGCTCTGTGGGGTGTGTTTGTGTTTGTGAACAGAGCCCTAGGACCAGCTTGCTTAGGGGACTCTTCTCCAGGTTCATCTCTCTGTAGGTGATGGCTTTGTTATGGAAGGTTTGGGAATCGCTTCCTTTTAGGTGGTTGTAGAATTTAACGTCTCTTTTCTGGATTTTGATAATTAGTGGGTATCGGCCTAATTCTGCTCTGCATGCATTATTTGGTGTTCTACGTTGTACACGGAGGATATTTTTGCAGAATTCTGCATGCAGAGTCTCAATTTGGTGTTTGTCCCATTTTGTGAAATCTTGGTTGGTGAGCGGACCCCAGACCTCACAACCATAAAGGGCAATGGGCTCTATGACTGATTCAAGTATTTTTAGCCAGATCCTAATTGGTATGTTGAAATTTATGTTCCTTTTGATGGCATAGAATGCCCTTCTTGCCTTGTCTCTCAGGTCGTTCACAGCTCTGTGGAAGCTACCTGTGGTGCTGATGTTTAGGCCGAGGTATGTATAGTTTTTTGTGTGCTCTAGGGCAACGGTGTCTAGATGGAATTTGTGGTCCTGGCGACTGGACCTTTTTTGGAACACCATTATTTTGGTCTTACTGAGATTTACTGTCAGGGCCCAGGTCTGACAGAATCTGTGCAGAAGATCTAGGTGCTGCTGTAGGCCCTCCTTGGTTGGTGACAGAAGCACCAGATCATCAGCAAACAGTAGACATTTGACTTCGGATTCTAGTAGGGTGAGACCGGGTGCTGCAGACTGTTCTAGTGCCCGCGCCAATTCGTTGATATATATGTTGAAGAGGGTGGGGCTTAAGCTGCATCCCTGTCTCACCCCACGACCCTGTGTGAAGAAATGTGTATGTTTTTTGCCAATTTTAACCGCACACTTGTTTTTTGTGTACATGGATTTTATGATGTCGTATGTTTTACCCCCAACACCACTTTCCATCAATTTGTATAGCAGACCCTCATGCCAAATTGAGTCGAAGGCTTTTTTTAAATCAACAAAGCATGAGAAGACTTTGCCTTTGTTTTGGTTTGTTTGGTTGTCAATTAGGGTGTGTAGGGTGAATACATGGTCTGTTGTACGGTAATTTGGTAAAAAGCCAATTTGACATTTGCTCAGTACATTGTTTTCATTGAGGAAATGTACGAGTCTGCTGTTAATGATAATGCAGAGTATTTTCCCAAGGTTACTGTTGACGCATATTCCACGGTAGTTATTGGGGTCAAATTTGTCTCCACTTTTGTGGATTGGGGTGATCAGTCCTTGGTTCCAAATATTGGGGAAGATGCCAGAGCTAAGGACGATGTTAAAGAGTTTTAATATAGCCAATTGGAATTTGTTGTCTGTATATTTGATCATTTCATTAAGGATACCATCAACACCACAGGCCTTTTTGGGTTGGAGGGTTTTTATTTTGTCCTGTAACTCATTCAAGGTAATTGGAGAATCCAGTGGGTTCTGGTAGTCTTTAATAGTTGATTCTAGGATTTGTATTTGATCATGTATATGTTTTTGCTCTTTATTCTTTGTTATAGAGCCAAAAAGATTGGAGAAGTGGTTTACCCATACATCTCCATTTTGGATAGATAATTCTTCGTGTTGTTGTTTGTTTAGTGTTTTCCAATTTTCCCAGAATTGGTTAGAGTCTATGGATTCTTCAATTACATTGAGCTGATTTCTGACGTGCTGTTCCTTCTTTTTCCGTAGTGTATTTCTGTATTGTTTTAGTGATTCACTATAGTGAAGGCGTAGACTCAGGTTTTCCGGGTCTCTATGTTTTTGGTTGGACAGGTTTCTCAATTTATTTCTTAGATTTTTGCATTCTTTATCAAACCATTTGTCATTGTTGTTCATTTTCTTCGGTTTTCTATTTGAGATTTTTAGATTTGATAGGGAAGCTGAGAGGTCAAATATACTGTTAAGATTTTCTACTGCCAAGTTTACACCTTCACTATTGCAGTGGAACGTTTTACCCAGGAAGTTGTCTAAAAGGGATTGAATTTGCTGTTGCCTAATTGTTTTTTGGTAGGTTTCCAAACTGCATTCCTTCCATCTATAGCATTTCTTAATGTTACTCAGTTCCTTTGGCTTTGATGCCTCATGATTGAGTATTGCTCTGTTCAAGTAGACTGTGATTTTGCTGTGGTCTGATAGGGGTGTCAGTGGGCTGACTGTGAACGCTCTGAGAGACTCTGGGTTGAGGTCAGTGATAAAGTAGTCTACAGTGCTACTGCCAAGAGATGAGCTATAGGTGTACCTACCATAGGAGTCCCCTCGAAGCCTACCATTGACTATGTACATACCCAGCGTGCGACAGAGCTGCAGGAGTTGTGACCCGTTTTTGTTGGTTATGTTGTCATAGTTGTGCCTAGGTGGGCATATGGGGGAGGGAATGCTGTCACCTCCAGGTAGGTGTTTGTCCCCCTGTGTGCTGAGGGTGTCAGGTTCCTGTCCAGTTCTGGCATTTAGGTCGCCACAGACTAATACATGTCCCTGGGCCTGGAAATGATTGATTTCCCCCTCCAGGATGGAGAAGCTGTCTTCATTAAAGTATGGCGATTCTAGTGGGGGGATATAGGTAGCACACAGGAGGACATTTTTCTCTGTTAAGATAATTTCCTTTTGAATTTCTAGCCAAATGTAAAATGTTCCTGTTTTGATTAATTTAATGGAGTGAGTTAGGTCTGCTCTATACCAAATTAGCATTCCCCCTGAGTCCCTTCCCTGTTTCACACCTGGTAGTTTGGTGGATGGGACTACCAGCTCTCTGTAACCTAGAGGGCAACCAGTGGGTCCGTCTCCTCTATACCATGTTTCTTGCAGGATGACAATGTCTGCATTACCGATTTCTTTGGTGAAGTCCGGGTTCCTGCTCTTTAGGCCAAAGGCAGATGACCTCAGACCTTGGATATTCCAGGATGATATAGTGAAGGCTTTTTGTTCCATAAAGTGTCCAATGTTGTTGGTCGGGGTTTGGCCTCAGGCCAGTAAGTGTGAGCAGAGCCTGCTGAGCATCTGGTACATGCCGTTGGCTTGAGCGAGTGTAAGAGTGGGGGTTGGGCCTGTTTGCCCGCTCACTACCTGGGCGTATGTGTGACTTCCATGTTGATGCCCTCTTTGCGGGGGTGGGGTGCATGGGGTCATGCATCATGTCTCTCTCTCTCTCTGTCTTTCTCTCTACCTTTTCCCCCCCCCTCTCTCTCTCTCTCTCTCTCTCTCTCTTTCTCTCTACCTTTTCCTCCTCTCTCTCTTTCTCCCTGCCTTTTCATCCTCTCTCTCTCTCTCTACCTTTTCCTCCTCTTTCTCTCTCTCTCTCTCTACCTTTTTCTCCTCTCTTTCTCTTTCTCTATCTTTTTCTCTCCCCATCCTCCTTCTGTATTTCCAACCACTGTCTCTCTCTTCATCCAATTGCTTAGTTGTCCGCTTGTATCTGTCTTTCACCTTCTCTTCTCTATCACTTTCTCTCCATCCCAATGATCCTGCTGTCTGTCTCTCCCTTCTGTCTTTCCCAGCACTTTGACACTGTAAGTAACTTGGAGGTATAGCTGCAGCCTTAATTCCCTCCGTTCATCTCTTCAGTAAATCTATCTATATGGTAATCAACAACACACACACACACACACACACACACACACACACACACACACACACACACACACACACACACACACACACACACACACACACACACACACACACACACACACACACACACTGCAGCTCTGCATGAGTGGCATCCGTCAAGCTCATTAACAAGCACATCTCTCTTTCTCAGATGCATGCTCTTTCTGTATCTCTCTCTCTCTCTTTCTCAGATGCATGCTCTTTCTGTATCTCTCTCTCTCTCTTTCTCAGATGCATGCTCTTTCTGTATCTCTCTCTCTCTCTTTCTCAGATATATGCTCTTTCTGTATCTCTCTCTCTCTTTCTCAGATGCATGCTCTTTCTGTATCTCTCTCTCTCTCTTTCTCAGATGCATGCTCTTTCTGTATCTCTCTCTCTCTCTTTCTCAGATGCATGCTCTTTCTGTATCTCTCTCTCTCTCTTTCTCAGATATATGCTCTTTCTGTATCTCTCTCTCTCTTTCTCAGATGCATGCTCTTTCTGTATCTCTCTCTCTCTCTTTCTCAGATGCATGCTCTTTCTGTATCTCTCTCTCTTTCTCAGATGCATGCTCTTTCTGTATCTCTCTCTCTCTCTCTTTCTCAGATGCATGCTCTTTCTGTATCTCTCTCTCTTTCTCAGATGCATGCTCTTTCTGTATCTCTCTCTCTCTCTTTCTCAGATGCATGCTCTTTCTGTATCTCTCTCTCTCTCTTTCTCAGATGCATGCTCTTTCTGTATCTCTCTCTCTTTCTCAGATGCATGCTCTTTCTGTATCTCTCTCTCTCTCTTTCTCAGATGCATGCTCTTTCTGTATCTCTCTCTCTTTCTCAGATGCATGCTCTTTCTGTATCTCTCTCTCTCTCTTTCTCAGATGCATGCTCTTTCTGTATCTCTCTCTCTCTCTTTCTCAGATATATGCTCTTTCTGTATCTCTCTCTCTCTTTCTCAGATGCATGCTCTTTCTGTATCTCTCTCTCTCTTTCTCAGATGCATGCTCTTTCTGTATCTCTCTCTCTCTCTTTCTCAGATATATGCTCTTTCTGTATCTCTCTCTCTCTCTTTCTCAGATGCATGCTCTCTCTGTATCTCTCTCTTTCTCAGATGCATGCTCTCTCTGTATCTCTCTCTCTCTCTTTCTCAGATGCATGCTCTTTCTGTATCTCTCTCTCTCTCTCTCTCTCTCTTTCTCTCTCCTCTGAAGTCTTCTGTTCTCCAATCTCCACCGGCCTCACCTGGCCTGACCTGGCCTCATCTGGCTGCAGTACAGCCCCATTCAGCTACTACACACCTGACTACCAGCTCAGCATGTGTGTACGTTTGTTTGTGTGTTTTATGTGACCGCCTGATAGGCAGCTAGCCTGATTAGCGTACGTGGCTAATCAAACACCCTTAACCCATCCAGATGGCTGGACACAGTCGTGACAGGTCTTCTCCACTGGAAATAAGGTGACACACATACTCCTTACACATCCTGCTATGCTGTAAAAAACAACACTGTTCTACTGGAAATTGTAGCTGATCTCTACAAATGTATTTTGATGGTCCATGTGTTGTTATGGTCTCAAGAAAAAAAACATGTAGTAAGTGTCTTTGACTACAGTCAGAGGAATCACTGATAGAGAAACATGTTGTTAGGTGAGACCAGATGTTTGCTGGTTCAAATCCCGGCTGGGTAGCAGAAAGTAGAAGATTAACTGACAACCGGATGGCTGCTGGTTTCAGATGCTTCCCACAAACCATCTGCTGCTGAATCCCCAGGTAACTCCAGAAGTGCACCAGGGGCACTGTACTTCAGCTGACCCCGTGCTCCCCGCTCCGCTCAAGTGGTGTGTGTTTGTGTGTCGTCTCTGGGTGAGAAAAATATTGATATTATAACAGATGGACAATAAATTACTATTCTACTCTATGATGCATAGATATCTAGTCTGTTCATTTGTTGATTATTAAGAAGGAAAGGAGACAAGGAAATGAAACAATCTAGTTTAGGAATGTTAGGTCACAGCGAGAGGAGAGGAATGTGTGGGTGTTGAATTGGTCATTGAGGAATGGTTGGTTTGATAGGCGAAAAGTGTGGTTTCTTCCTCTTGGTTTGAGGTTTGGCTCCGTAGAGAGTATCATTTTACTTTTCTCTCCACTGTCCTCCCTCTCTGTCTCCCTCTCTGTCTCCCTCTCTCTCCCCCTGGCCTGCTCTGTCGTTTGCCACACCTCCTCTGCTTGTCTCAGCAGTAATTCTCAGTGTTTTGGCCATGTCAACAGACCACACATCCTCAGGTTTCTCCCTTTCTCTCTCTCCCTATTTCTCTCTCTACCTCTCACTCTACCTTCTCTCCTCCTACCTCTGTCTGTCTGTCTGTCTGTCTGTCTGTCTGTCTGTCTGTCTGTCTGTCTGTCTGTCTGTCTGTCTGTCTGTCTGTCTGTCTGTCTGTCTGTCTGTCTGTCTGTCTGTCTGTCTGTCTGTCTGTCTGTCTGTCTGTCTCACTCTCCCTCTCTCTGTCTACCTCCTCTTTCTCTCTACCATACCCCCACCCCTCTCTCCCTCTACCCCCTCTTTCTCTCTACCATACCCCCACCCCTCTCTCCCTCACCCCATCTTTCTCTCTACCATACCCACACCCCTCTCTCGCTCTACCCCCTCTTTCTCTCTACCATACCCCCACCTCTCTTTCCCTCACCCCATCTTTCTCTCTACCATACCCCCACCCCTCTCTCCCTCTACCTCCTCTTTCTCTCTACCATACCCCCACCCCTCTCTCCCTCACCCCATATTTCTCTATACCATACCCCCACCCCTCTCTCCCTCTACCTCCCCTTTCTCTCTACCATACCCCCACCCCTCTCTCGCTCTACCCCCTCTTTCTCTCTACCATACCCCCACCCCTCTCTCCCTCACCCCATCTTTCTCTCTACCATACCCACACCCCTCTCTCGCTCTACCCCCTCTTTCTCTCTACCATACCCCCACCCCTCTTTCCCTCACCCCATCTTTCTCTCTACCATACCCCCACCCCTCTCTCCCTCTACCTCCTCTTTCTCTCTACCATACCCCACCCCTCTCTCCCTCACCCTATATTTCTCTATACCATACCCCCACCCCTCTCTCCCTCTACCTCCCCTTTCTCTCTACCATACCCCCACCCCTCTCTCGCTCTACCCCCTCTTTCTCTCTACCATACCCCACCCCTCTTTCCCTCTATCCCCTCTTTCTCTCTACCATACCCCCTCCCCTCTCTCGCTCTACCCCCTCTTTCTCTCTACCATACCCCCACCCCTCTTTCCCTCTACCCACTGTTTCTCTATACCATTGCCCCCACCCCTCTCTCCCTCTACCCCGTCGTCCTTTACAATGAGTAGACCTTTATAATGAGTAGACCTTTATAATGAGTAAACCTTTATAATGAGTAGACCTTTATAATGAGTAGACTTTTATAATGAGTAGACTTTTACAATGAGTAGACCTTTATAATGAGTAGACCTTTACAATGAGTAGACCTTTATAATGAGTAGACCTTTATAATGAGTAGACCTTTATAATGAGTAGACCTTTACAATGAGTAGACCTTTACAATGAGTAGACTTTTACAATGAGTAGACCTTTACAATGAGTAGACCTTTACAATGAGTAGACCTTTACAATGAGTAGACCTTTACAATGAGTAGACCTTTACAATGAGTAGACCTTTATAATGAGTAGACCTTTATAATGAGTAGACCTTTACAATGAGTAGACCTTTACAATGAGTAGACCTTTACAATGAGTAGACCTTTACAATGAGTAGACCTTTACAATGAGTAGACCTTTATAATGAGTAGACCTTTATAATGAGTAGACCTTTACAATGAGTAGACCTTTATAATGAGTAGACCTTTATAATGAGTAGACCTTTACAATGAGTAGACCTTTACAATGAGTAGACCTTTATAATGAGTAGACCTTTATAATGAGTAGACCTTGACCATGAGTAGACCTTTACAATGAGTAGACCTTTATAATGAGTAGACCTTTATAATGAGTAGACCTTTATAATGAGTAGACCTTGACCATGATTAGACCTTGACCATGAGTAGACCTTTATAATGAGTAGACCTTTACAATGAGTAGACCTTTATAATGAGTAGACCTTTACAATGAGTAGACATTGACCATGAGTAGACCTTTACAATGAGTAGACCTTGACCATGAGTAGACCTTTACAATGAGTAGACCTTTACAATGAGTAGACCTTTATAATGAGTAGACCTTTACAATGAGTAGACCTTTACAATGAGTAGACCTTTATAATGAGTAGACCTTTACAATGAGTAGACCTTGACCATGAGTAGACCTTTACAATGAGTAGACCTTGACCATGAGTAGATCACTGAATTTGCTGAAAGGCCGCTTTTCTGTTTATAAATGTATATTATTTTTCACAGGTCTATAACCAGTCCAATGGTCTGGTCTTTTGTGAGGACTTAGTCAATAACATCATAGGGTTTTTCACAGATAGAATTCAGAGAATGATCTCACCTTCCCTGAGGAATATGCCCACATCACAAGTCTGCGGTCATTCATCCAAACACTGCTTTATTTTAATAAGATAGCAACCACAGATCCAGGAACAGCAGTCTCCCATCTCCTCTATTGTTAAACAGAGCATGTTGGCTGTTCCCAGGCCTGTCCTGTACGTGTCTTGATGTATGATAATCAATGCTGTGACCCCCCTGCAGTTAATAGATTTTACTGGTGTCTAACCAGAGCATAGTCCTTCATCGTCACTTACTGTGTATATCTAATCATTAATAATGTGTGTGTGTGTGTGTGTGTGTGTGTGTGTGTGTGTGTGTGTGTGTGTGTGTGTGTGTGTGTGTGTGTGTGTGTGTGTGTGTGTGTGTGTGTGTGTGTGTGTGTGTGTGTGTGTGTGTGTGTGTGTGTGTGTGTGTGTGTGTGTGTGTGGCTTCATGGGAAAGTGGCAGCTACTGGGAGAGGAGAGGAGGACAGGACAGAAATCAATACAGACTCAGTGTTCTGCACTTGACTGGAGGCGGGAGGCAGGCGGGAGGCAGGCGGGAGGCAGGCGGGAGGCAGACGGGAGGCAGGCGGGAGGCAGGCGGGAGGCAGGCGGGAGATAAGGGGTCACACACACACTTACAGGAGTGTGCACAACTGTACGCATGAATGTACATACACACATACATAGACACTCTGTCACTCACACAGGCACCTGAGCCCTCTACCTCTGCCCTGGCATTGTGGGACAGAGCGATGACAGGAGAGATACTGAGGCAGACAATTACTGTGAGACAGGCTAGCATGGCCTGAGAGGACCTGTTACAGATTCCCTTTCTACCTCCACCCATCCCTCACTCCTTTTCTCCTTCTCTATCTTCTTCTCCCCCTCCCTTCACTTTGTTTCTTCATCCCTCACTTCCTCCCTCCCTCACTCTCGCTCTCTTTCTTACTCTCTCTGTCTCCCCCTCTCTCTCTCTCTTGCTCTCTCTCTCTCTCTGTTCCCCCCTTCTCTCTCTCTTACTCGCTCTCTCTTTCTCTTTCTCTTATTCTCTCTGTCCTCTCTTTTTCTTTCTCTCTCTATTTCTCTCTCAGCCACTTTCTCTTTTGCTATTTTGCTCTCTTTCTCTTTTACTTTCTCTGCCCGCCTCTCTCTCTCTCTCTCGGACCCTATATCCCCCCTCATCTCTCTCTTTTACTCTTTCTCTCTCTATCTCTCTCTATCTCTCTTATTCTCTCTGCCCCCTACTCTCTCTTTCTCTCTTACTCTTTCTGTTCTCTCTCTCTCTCTCTCTCTCTCTCTCTCTCTCTCTCTCTCTCTCTCTCTCTCTCTCTCTCTCTCTCTCTCTCTCTCTCTCTCTCTCTCTCTCTCTCTCTCTCCCTCCCTTCTCTCTGTCGTGTACTTTACCTCTACCTGTTTACAGTGCTAAACGAATTTGTGTCAGAAACCCACTAACACCATCCCATCTCTCACTAACACCATCCCATCTCACACTAACACCATCCCATCTCACTAACACCATCCTATCTCACTAACACCATCCCATCTCTCACTAACACCATCCCATCTCTCACTAACACCATCCTATCTCACCTTTACACTGCATGATACAGCTATATGACACACATATAACACACATAGCAATACTGGAGAACACTCAACATATTCTACATCCTAATAGAACAATTAACATTTATGCATTTTATATTCTGATCTTGTTTTCTGCTCCTAAAAGAGTTGCTAAACACTCAGTTAATCATTTAGATCTCCCTCTCAGATCATAAACACTCAGTTAATCATTTAGATCTCCCTCTCAGATCATAAACACTCAGTTAATCATTTAGATCTCCCTCTCAGATCATAAACACTCAGTTAATCATTTAGATCTCCCTCTCAGATCATAAACACTCAGTTAATCATTTAGATCTCCCTCTCAGATCATAAACACTCAGTTAATCATTTAGATCTCCCTCTCAGATCATACACACTCTTAATCATTTAGATCTCCCTCTCAGATCATAAACACTCAGTTAATCATTTAGATCTCCCTCTCAGATCATAAACACTCAGTTAATCATTTAGATCTCCCTCTCAGATCATAAACACTCAGTTAATCATTTAGATCTCCCTCTCAGATCACAAACACTCAGTTAATCATTTAGATCTCCCTCTCAGATCACAAACACTCAGTTAATCATTTAGATCTCCCTCTCAGATCACAAACACTCAGTTAATCATTTAGATCTCCCTCTCAGATCACAAACACTCAGTTAATCATTTAGATCTCCCTCTCAGATCATAAACACTCTTAATCATTTAGATCTCCCTCTCAGATCATACACACTCTTAATCATTTAGATCTCCCTCTCAGATCATAAACACTCTTAATCATTTAGATCTCCCTCTCAGATCATAAACACTCAGTTAATCATTTAGATCTCCCTCTCAGATCATAAACACTCAGTTAATCATTTAGATCTCCCTCTCAGATCACAAACACTCAGTTAATCATTTAGATCTCCCTCTCAGATCATAAACACTCTTAATCATTTAGATCTCCCTCTCAGATCATAAACACTCTTAATCATTTAGATCTCCCTCTCAGATCATAAACACTCAGTTAATCATTTAGATCTCCCTCTCAGATCATAAACACTCAGTTAATCATTTAGATCTCCCTCTCAGATCATAAACACTCTTAATCATTTAGATATCCCTCTCAGATCACAAACACTCAGTTAATCATTTAGATCTCCCTCTCAGATCACAAACACTCAGTTAATCATTTAGATCTCCCTCTCAGATCATAAACACTCAGTTAATCATTTAGATCTCCCTCTCAGATCATAAACACTCAGTTAATCATTTAGATCTCCCTCTCAGATCATAAACACTCAGTTAATCATTTAGATCTCCCTCTCAGATCATACACATTCTTAATCATTTAGATCTCCCTCTCAGATCACAAACACTCAGTTAATCATTTAGATCTCCCTCTCAGATCATAAACACTCAGTTAATCATTTAGATCTCCCTCTCAGATCACAAACACTCAGTTAATCATTTAGATCTCCCTCTCAGATCATAAACACTCAGTTAATCATTTAGATCTCCCTCTCAGATCATAAACACTCTTAATCATGTAGATCTCCCTCTCAGATCATACACACTCTTAATCATTTAGATCTCCCTCTCAGATCATAAACACTCAGTTAATCATTTAGATCTCCCTCTCAGATCATACACACTCTTAATCATTTAGATCTCCCTCTCAGATCATAAACACTCAGTTAATCATTTAGATCTCCCTCTCAGATCATAAACACTCAGTTAATCATTTAGATCTCCCTCTCAGATCATACACACTCTTAATCATTTAGATCTCCCTCTCAGATCATACACACTATTAATCATTTAGATCTCCCTCTCAGATCATACACACTCTTAATCATTTAGATCTCCCTCTCAGATCATACACATTCTTAATCATTTAGATCTCCCTCTCAGATCATAAACACTCAGTTAATCATTTAGATCTCCCTCTCAGATCATAAACACTCAGTTAATCATTTAGATCTCCCTCTCAGATCATAAACACTCAGTTAATCATTTAGATCTCCCTCTCAGATCATAAACACTCTTAATCATTTAGATCTCCCTCTCAGATCATACAAAAACAGTTGTTACTTCTCTCTTTCTTGTTCATCCAGTTTCTCTCTTTCTCTTTTCTCAGTTGAATAATTCAACTGCAATTTAATTAAGTCCACCCCCACCACCCACCCCCCAACTCCCATTCTAAAGCCACACATGCACACACACATACACCTCCCTCCAGCAGACTCCCATTCTAAAGCCACACACGCACATACACCTCCCTCCAGCAGGCTCCCATTCTAAAGCCACACACGCACACACACATACACCTCCCTCCAGCAGACTCCCATTCTAAAGCCACACACGCACACACACATACACCTCCCTCCAGCAGGCTCCCATTCTAAAGCCACACACGCACACACACATACACCGCCCTCCAGCAGACTCCCATTCTAAAGCCACACACGCACACACACATACACCTCCCTCCAGCAGGCTCCCATTCTAAAGCCACACACGCACACACACATACACCTCCCTCCAGCAGGCTCCCATTCTAAAGCCACACACGCACACACACATACACCTCCCTCCAGCAGACTCCCATTCTAAAGCCACACACGCACATACACCTCCCTCCAGCAGGCTCCCATTCTAAAGCCACACACGCACACACACATACACCTCCCTCCAGCAGGCTCCCATTCTAAAGCGATCTCCCTGCTACACCACAATGGCAATTAACAGGCTTTGGCTCCTAGGTGTTTGAACTGATGTTGCATAATTGCGTTGCTAATAGTGGTCTGGTTCATTCATAAAGACGCTTGGCCACCAACAGTGTCTGGCTAGTGAGGAACGCTGTCTGCACAGAGAAAAAGATGGAGGGGACTTCAACTTGGATGCTACAAGTCAGTTGTCAATTTTATATTGAGCATATCAAGTGGCTGAGTGTAGACAAACATGGAACGGATACCTTTTAATACGGACCAAACTTAGCACAATCTAAATCCAGAGCCAACTCTTCCCAGGGCAAACGTACAGGGGTAGTCCAGGCGTGGAGGACACACTTGTTAGCTCCCTTCTTGGTCTCTCAGTAGACACAATTAGAGTCCTGCTGTGTGTGTGGTATGGTGATTAGCTCTAGCTGAGTCAGTCTGCAGTAGTCCTGTCCTGTTAGCTTCAGTCATCAGTGGCTGAGTCAGTCTGCAGTAGTCCTGTCCTGTTAGCTTCAGTCATCAGTGGCTGAGTCAGTCTGCAGTAGTCCTGTCCTGTTAGTGTCAGTCATCAGTGGCTGAGTCAGTCTGCAGTAGGCCTGTCCTGTTAGCTTCAGTCATCAGTGGCTGAGTCAGTCTGCAGTAGTCCTATCCTGTTAGCTTCAGTCATCAGTGGCTGAGTCAGTCTGCAGTAGTCCTGTCCTGTTAGTGTCAGTCATCAGTGGCTGAGTCAGTCTGCAGTAGGCCTGTCCTGTTAGCTTCAGTCATCAGTGGCTGAGTCAGTCTGCAGTAGTCCTGTCCTGTTAGTGTCAGTCATCAGTGGCTGAGTCAGTCTGCAGTAGTCCTGTCCTGTTAGCATCAGTCATCAGTGGCTGAGTCAGTCTGCAGTAGTCTTGTCCTGTTAGTGTCAGTCATCAGTGGCTGAGTCAGTCTGCAGTAGGCCTGTCCTGTTAGCTTCAGTCATCAGTGGCTGAGTCAGTCTGCAGTAGTCCTATCCTGTTAGCTTCAGTCATCAGTGGCTGAGTCAGTCTGCAGTAGTCCTGTCCTGTTAGTGTCAGTCATCAGTGGCTGAGTCAGTCTGCAGTAGTCCTGTCCTGTTAGCATCAGTCATCAGTGGCTGAGTCAGTCTGCAGTAGTCTTGTCCTGTTATTGTTAGTCATCAGTGGCTGAGTCAGTCTGCAGTAGTCCTGTCCTGTTAGTGTCAGTCATCAGTGGCTGAGTCAGTCTGCAGTAGTCCTGTCCTGTTAGCGTCAGTCATCAGTGGCTGAGTCAGTCTGCAGTAGGCTTGTCCTGTTAGCGTTAGCGTCAGTCATCAGTGGCTGAGTCTGTCTGCAGTAGGCTTGTCCTGTTAGCGTCAGTCATCAGTTGCTGAGTCAGTCTGCAGTAGGCCTGTCCTGTTAGCGTTAGCGTCAGTCATCAGTGGCTGAGTCAGTCTGCAGTAGGCTTGTCCTGTTAGCGTTAGCGTCAGTCATCATTGGCTGAGTCAGTCTGCAGTAGACTTGTCCTGTTAGCGTTAGCGTCAGTCATCAGTTGCTGAGTCAGTCTGCAGTAGGCCTGTCCTGTTAGCGTTAGCGTCAGTCATTAGCTCTGTGCTACATGGCTCTGTGCAGTGATTGCTGGTATTATTGTTTTTTTCAGCTAATTGCCTTTAATTACGCATAGCTCTAATTAAAATGCAAATTCAGGCTAGCTTGCAGCTGTTCCCTAACCCAGCCAGTCTCCATCACGATCCCACATCCAATGTTAAAATATATCAAGATTTATCACCAGCTGCTTTGCATTTTGTTGACTACTGGGTGGTGTCTCTGGTGTGGAAGTGTGTTTATGATGTCTTTGTTGACTACTGGGTGGCGTCTCTGGTGTGGAAGTGTGTTTATGATGTCTTTGTTGACTACTGGGTGGCGTCTCTGGTGTGGAAGTGTGTTTATGATGTCTTTGTTGACTCCTGGGTGGTGTCTCTGGTGTGGAAGTGTGTTTATGATGTCTTTGTTGACTACTGGGTGGTGTCTCTGGTGTGGAAGTGTGTTTATGATGTCTTTGTTGACTACTGGGTGGTGTCTCTGGTGTGGAAGTGTGTTTATGATGTCTTTGTTGACTACTGGGTGGTGTCTCTGGTGTGGAAGTGTGTTTATGATGTCTTTGTTGACTACTGGGTGGCGTCTCTGGTGTGGACGTGTGTTTATGATGTCTTTGTTGACTACTGGGTGGTGTCTCTGGTGTGGAAGTGTGTTTATGATGTCTTTGTTGACTACTGGGTGGTGTCTCTGGTGTGGAAGTGTGTTTATGATGTCTTTGTTGACTACTGGGTGGTGTCTCTGGTGTGGAAGTGTGTTTATGATGTCTTTGTTGACTACTGGGTGGCGTCTCTGGTGTGGAAGTGTGTTTATGATGTCTTTGTTGACTACTGGGTGGCGTCTCTGGTGTGGAAGTGTGTTTATGATGTCTTTGTTGACTACTGCGTGGCGTCTCTGGTGTGGAAGTGTGTTTATGATGTCTTTGTTGACTACTGGGTGGTGTCTCTGGTGTGGAAGTGTGTTTATGATGTATTTGTTGACTACTGGGTGGTGTCTCTGGTGTGGAAGTGTGTTTATGATGTCTTTGTTGACTACTGGGTGGTGTCTCTGGTGTGGAAGTGTGTTTATGATGTCTTTGTTGACTACTGGGTGGTGTCTCTGGTGTGGAAGTGTGTTTTTGATGTCTTTGTTGACTACTGGGTGGTGTCTCTGGTGTGGAAGTGTGTTTATGATGTCTTTGTTGACTACTGGGTGGTGTCTCTGGTGTGGAAGTGTGTTTATGATGTCTTTGTTGCCTACTGGGTGGTGTCTCTGGTGTGGAAGTGTGTTTATGATGTCTTTGTTGACTACTGGGTGGTGTCTCTGGTGTGGAAGTGTGTTTATGATGTCTTTGTTGACTACTGGGTGGTGTCTCTGGTGTGGAAGTGTGTTTATGATGTCTTTGTTGACTACTGGGTGGTGTCTCTGGTGTGGAAGTGTGTTTATGATGTATTTGTTGACTACTGGGTGGTGTCTCTGGTGTGGAAGTGTGTTTATGATGTCTTTGTTGACTACTGGGTGGTGTCTCTGGTGTGGAAGTGTGTTTATGATGTCTTTGTTGAGCGTGTCTGTCTTTTCTCTGAGTAATGTGTGAGAACTAGGTTTTTTACAAATGGATCATTTTTCTTTGCATTTCAAAAAAAAATGTATCGTCTTTCCGTTACGCAGCAACAGTTTGGGTCTCACGGTGCGTTCCTTTCAGATGGTAAAGCATTGCACCTGTACTAGCATTACTGTACCTCAATTCCACCTGGCAAACTTAGCCTTTTCTTCTTTTTTAACTTCTCAATGTATTGCCCAACAGGACTTTACTGCTGTCACTTGCCTTCCTCTGCGATTTTAGAGAGGAAGAGGCAAACTTTAGGCTAGTTTGGTGAATTTGCGAGGCACGCAAGACAAGACATAGCGAGATTCAGATTACCAGGACACAGTTACTTCTGCGTGCCCCCTCCTCTCTCTCCCTTGCGCTGGCTCGCCTGGGCCGTATTCATTACGCCGATTCTGTTGCAAAACGTTTTGCAACGGAACGAAAGGGGGAGGGACCTTCATTTTAGTTGCAAACTGTTTGGACTAATGATTACACCCCGCTTCTCTTTCTCTTTTCTAATGATGCCAGTGTGTGTTCAGTGTTCAGTCTGTTGCATGTAGAATATCCTAGCCTATTCATTGACGATAGGCCCTGCTTTACTGAAGTTGCGAGACATTGCACGCAAACGCATTGCGAGATAAAGCATTCCATTGCGATAGATAGGCCTAGTGCACGGTTCTGACTCTGTCTGCCTGGTGGCCGACCTTTCTCTACTGTGCCCCTCGCCTCTCTCTCCGTCCTTCGCTAGCTCACTATGAAAGATGCAAACGTTTGTGTTCTCAGAAGTATGGCAACTAATCAGTCTCATCCGTTCCAAAAATACAGAATCTTAGGAGTCAACGTGCAAGGAGTCGAGGAATCAATTATTTTGGAGTCGACTCTCCACCACTACGTCATCGTTGTTAACAGTTGGAAAAATGGCAGAGGAAGGCAAGTGACAGCAGTAAAAAATGTGATTTTTGCAGTTTGTTCCAGTCATTGGCAGCAGAGACCTGGAAGGAAAGGCGGCCAAAGGAAGTGTTGGCTTTGTGGGTGGCCAGTGAGATATACCTGCTGGAGTGCGTGCTACGGGTGGATACTGCTATGGTGACCAGTGAGCTGAGATAAGGTGGAGCTTTACCTAGCAGAGACTTGTAGATGACCTGAAGCCAGTGTGTTCGACGGCTAGTATGAAGTGAGGGCCACTCTCTACTATGTCTTGTCTTGCGTGCCTCGCAAATTCACCAAACTAGCCTCTTCCTCTCTGGTTTTATTTAAATTACACAACTTTTCCCGGGCCTTTACGGCCTATAATCAAATTATTTATTTCACCTTTATTTAACCAGGTAGGCTAGTTGAGAACAAGTTCTCATTTACAACGGCGACCTGGCCAAGATAAAGCAAAGCATTTCGACACATACAACAACACAGAGTTACACACGGAATAAACAAACATACAGTCAGTAATACAGTAGAAAAAGTCAATATACAGTATGTGTAAATGAGGTAGGATAAGGGAGGTAAGGCAATAAATAGGCCACGGTGGTGAAGTAATTACAATATAGCAATTAAACACTGGAATGGTAGAATGTGCAGAAGATGAATGTACAAGTAGAGATACTGGGTTGCAAAGGAGCAAGATAAATAAATAAATACAGTATGGGGATGAGGTAGTTGAATGGGCTATTTACAAATGGGCTATGTACAGGTGCAGTGATCTGTGAGCTGCTCTGACAGCTGGTGCTTAAAGCTAGTGAGGGAGATATGAGTCTCCAGCTTCAGTGATTTTTGCAGTTTGTTCCAGTCATTGGCAGCAGAGACCTGAAAGGAAAGGCGGCCAAAGGAAGTGTTGGCTTTGTGGGTGACCAGTGAAATATACCTGCTGGAGTGCGTGCTACGGATGGATGCTGCTATGGTGACCAGTGAGCTGAGATAAGGTGGAGCTTTACCTAGCAGAGACTTGTAGATGACCTGAAGCCAGTGTGTTCGACGGCTAGTATGAAGTGAGGGCCAGCCAACGAGAGCGTACAGGTCGCAGTGGTGGATATTATTATGGAAAATAATGTAATGTACATTTTGAGGGGGATTTTTTTTTAAACGTTGTTTTTCGGTTATGGATTTTTAAGGACGTTAAGGATCCGATCTCATTCAAATGTTCAGATCAAATCAAATGTTATTAGTCACATGCGCCGAATACAACAGGTGTAGACCTTACAGTGAAATGCTTACTTATGAGCCGCTAACCAACAATGCAGTTAAAAAAAATACGGCTAAGAATAAGAAGTAAAAGCAACAAGTACACCCCTAATGAGAACATGGTAATGGGTGTGTGTGTGTCGGACCATCTGTATAATGACGTTTTGAGCCTTAAAGATCTTTATCAGTGTTTGTGTGTGTTGTCTGAGATATTTCTAGCCAAAGTGTGTGTGTGGGACAGATGTCTGTGAGTGTTGTTATTGAATATTAAGAGATGCAGCCACATTCACTCACTCACTGTGGGAAGAGTTAAAGCTAATAGCCGAGCGCTAACTAGACCGAAAGCTTGCCAGTCATTCACTTTGTTATGGTTAGCACATCTGTGTTAGCATTACTGTCCGATGGCTAATGTAGCGTAAAGCCTTCCAGTCATGTTACTGTTCATCAATAGCGTTTTTAGCTTTGGCATGTTTGTCCCAGCATTCACACTCTCTCTGTTCATATTGACAGCTTTGGTTGTATTGAGTGTTGCTGCCCAATGGTTTGGACTTAGAGCACAGTACACACATACAAACACACACTAACACACAGACACACACTAACACATAATGAATTGAACATAACATTTCAGTAGAGCCAGTATGATTGAAACAGGTGTGTTTGTCACGCCCTGACCTTAGAGAGCCTTTTTTATTTCTCTATTTGGTTAGGTCAGGGTGTGATTTGGGTGGGCATTCTAGTTTTCTATTTCTTTGTTGGCCGGGTATGGTTCCCAATCAGAGGCAGCTGTCTATCGTTGTCTCTGATTGGGAATCATACTGTCAGGTTTTGGCCAAGACTGTTCGGGTTTTGGTCACTAGATGTCCCCATTGCACCTTTTTTGTACCTTTTGTTTTTCTTGCTCTAATTATTGTTTGCACCTGTAGGTCATTCCCTTGTTAGTATTTAAACCCTGTGTGTTCCTCAGTTCCTTGCTCAGTGTTTGTAAGTTAGCACCCAGCCTCAGCCCAAGCCTTGTTCTTTACAGATATTTATTTTATTGGATTTTCCAGAGGTTCTCTGGTTTAGTTCTTGTGTATATTTTGAGTAGTCTTTTGAGGTTTGTTTTTTCCCTGCTGTTTTTTACCACTTTGTGGAGTTTCTTTTGTATTTTGGAGGATTTCCATTTTGTGCCTCTTGGCTTTATTTTTGGACATTGTGGATTTAGTTTCTTTGCCTGAAGATTTTGTTCTTTAATTAAACCACCATCTCTAGTACTGCTGTGTCTGCCTCATCTTCTGGGTTCTGACGATTATTAGTGACTGTTTCTCGCACCGGGTCCTGACACATACTTAGGCAGCCTGTTTTGCCACCTTAGTTTTGTGGGATCTTGTTTTTGCACAGTTGCGGTCTAGCCCTGCAGAACTTTACGTTCGTTTATATTTTGTTGTTTTGTCTGTGTTTTCAGTATTAAATATCATGAACACTTTCCACGCTGCGCTTTGGTCTCATTCATTCAATGACGGACGTAACAGTGTTATTTTATCCCAGATGAAGCTTCCGTTCCTGAGAAGCAGCCAGGTCTAAATGGAGGAGCAGCTTTCTGTATAGCCATGGACATGGAAAACAGCTTTCTATAGCAGAAGCTACAAAGCTCATCTAGCCTCATCTAGCCTCATGCTATGTTCCACTTCCTTTTTCCTTATTGGATCTTAATAGTTCATGGAGTTGACAGTTTATATATTTTCCTATACCTGGTAGGATATATTATAGACTGTAGATGTTGAGTGCAAAAAGCTGGGCCCTGTTGGAAAAAGGGTCACAAGTGGCTGCATTTTGATGTTTTGCTTTGATGTGCCATTTTTTTTTTTTACTGGGCATCTAGCTAATAAAATGAGGATGTGTATTATAGCAGGCCTGAAAGAAACCAGTCACACACACATTGACTGTATGCATCTAGTGTCGTTTGTTTGATAAACTGCTCTTTACTCTGGTGCCCACCAGCTGGAATGAAAGTAGAGAAAAATGATACAGTACATTGGTGTGTGTGTGTGTGTACAGAGTGACAGACTCACCAGTGAGAGGGTTGATCAGGACCCCTCCGGCTCAGTTCTGGGTCACTGGGGTCCTTCAGGGTTGGTTGCCTTCATCGATTGCCTGCCCCCAAAAAACCTCCTGCTAAGTGCCTCTAACGGGCATCACTTAGAACACAACCCATCACCTACTGTATATCTAATCATTAATAATGACAGAGAGAGAGAGAGAGTGTGTGTGTGTGTGTGGGTGTGTGGGTGACAATCCTCAATTCTCCATGGGGAACCATTGTATCTCAGTTGTGCTCCTTGCTCTCTTTCTCACCACTCTTTAGTTTTCTCCCCGAGCAAACTCTAGACAGTGTTTTCAGAAAACCTTCCAAGGGCCTAAAACTCTGTATTGATCAGTGAGACGTGATGGGAGGAAGGGAGGGGAGGAGAAGAGGGGGAGTGCAATAGCGTGACCAGTAAATGAAGAAGTGGCTATTCTTGCTCACCCCTGAGGTCTCTTTTAAACTGACTGGACTTTAGCAAGGTAGCATATGTTTCCATTCATGTAAGAAGAAATGGAGGGAAATGTCCCATGTGACGAGGCACACTGTCTCTCTCCTGACAGTCTCCTCTCCCTCCAATTTCTCTCTTTCCCATTCCTTCTATCTCGCTCTCTCTCCTTGTTCTGCTGTAATGACGTTAAGTAACAAAACAATTAGGGCCAGTAGAGGCTAGTGTCAGTAATTAACCTCAGACAGCCTCCTGTAGGACAGCTGTGCAAACCCATGGTAATTACCTTGTCACAATTCTCAGTTGGTTTGGTGGATGGAGTCACTGTGTGTACGTGTGAGTACGTGTATCCTCTGAGCTAATGAGGGTAATGAAGGAATTTCATATCATAAGTAGATCTGACTAATTAAATGTGACATTATTATCTTTAATTAAGCTGTTTTTGACAACAAGACCAAATTATATGTTTTGCATCTAGCTACAGTTTTTTGCATCTAGCTACAAGATTTACTCCCAAGGTGCTGACCTGTTGCACCCTGTACAACCACTGCGATGGCCACCCCTCATAGCCTGGTTCCTCTCTAGGTTTCTTCCGAGGTTCCTGCCTTTCTAGGGAGTTTTTCCTAGCCACCGTGTTTCTACATCTGCATTGCTTGCTGTTTGGGGTTTTAGGCTGGGTTTGTGTATAGCACTTTGTGACAACTGCTGATGTAAAAAGGGCTTTATATGTGATGTTCCTGTATGTGTTTGTGGGTTCTTCTCTCTGATGCAGTTGTCTCTGTGTTCACAGGTGTCATCACTACCACGTCCAGGAAACTGGACCGAGAGCAACAGGCTGAGCATGTTTTAGAGGTAAGAGGCACACTAAGGTGTGTGTGTGTGTGTGTGTGTGTGTGTGTGTGTGTGTGTGTGTGTGCGTGTGCGTGTGCATGTGTGTGTGTTACTCTCCCTCTCTCTTGTTGATCTCTTTCTATCCCTCTCTCTTTCTCTCCCCCCTCTCTCTTTCTCTGTCTTTTTCTCTCACTGTTGATCTCTCTCTATCCCCCTCTCTTTACCCCTCCCTCTCTCCCTCTCTCTCTCTCTCTCTCTCTCTCTCTCTCTCTCTTTCTCTCTGTCTTCATAACTCCCTCCCTCTCTGACTCCTGGTCTCAGTAGAGTGTGCATTAGAGAGGCAGGTCTAGTGTAATTGAGTCAGTATGAGAAGTGGAGCAGGAAATGAAGATTGTGTGTTGGGTTCCATTATGAGCTGATTGGAGTGTCGTATCTTGACTAAGGGCGGCAGATTGGAGGTAAATGGTGTTGCTGCTGCCAGAGTCCTGAATCATGAGTGTGTGTGTGTGCGTGTGCGTGTGGTGACAAACTATTTTTCAAAGACATTCTGCTCTAGCTGTATTGATTGTTTCTCAGTAAGATGCTGACGTGTGTTTTGATGCAAGTTGGATATTTTCTCCCTACTGCAGTATACTTCAGATAAGGTCTGTGACAGGGAGAATATGTGATGAGTAAACAGATCCATTAAATCCTCTATGGCACCTCTATGTTTGTATGTTATTTGATGCTCAGTAACATCTCTTCTCCCACCTCTCTGTATAGTCTAATAACACTGCACTGTGAGAGAACGCAAACATCTTCGGCCATCTTCCTGCCTCTCTGTCCTCTGCCTGTCTGTCCCGTCTGTCTGCTAGCCATTCCCATCTTCCTGCCTCTCTGTCCTCTGCCTGTCTGTCCATCTGTCTGCTAGCCATTCCCATCTTCCTGCCTGCCTGTCCTCTGCCTGTCTGTCCGTCTGTCTGCTAGCCATTCCCATCTTCATGCCTGTCTGTCCTCTGCCTGTCTGTCCGTCTGTCTGCTAGCCATTCCCATCTTCCTAACTCTCTGTCCTCTGCCTGGCTGCATGTTTGTCCGTCTGTCTGCTATCCTTTCCCTCTCTCCATTTCATGTATAGTTTAGCTGCAGTGCAAACCAGTTAAATCTTATTTCCTTTCTAAACCAACCCTCCAAACAGTAAACAGTGGTGTGATTTAGGCCGGTCATAGAAATCCATATTAATTTACACAGATGCCACGCCAGATCAATGAGGAATAAACAGAGGGAGAATGATTATGATTTTGTTGTCCCGTGCTGTGAAGTCTTATCGACATCTACAGAGATGAGCCTAATGTTATTGGCTCCCATTTGTTTTATACTGTAGGTTTGGTGCAGAGGTTTGTATTAATGTGAGTTGTACTGTACGTCCGATCAGATTTAGCAGGGGTTTATAGATCAGATTTAGCAGGGGTTTATAGATCAGATTTAGCAGGGGTTTATAGATCAGATTTAGCAGGGGTTTATAGATCAGATTTAGCAGGGGTTTGTAGATCAGATTTAGCTGGGGTTTAGAGATCAAATTTAAACAGGGGTTTGTATATCAGATTTAGCACATAGCCTGTTAGCATGGAATCAAATCAAAGTGTATTTGTCACGTTCGTCGAGTACATCAGGTACTTTCACCTTACAGTGAAATGCTTACTTACAGGCTCTAACCAATAGTGCAAAAAAGGTTAGGTGAACAATAGGTAGGTAAAGAAATAAAACAACAGTAAAAAGACAAGCTATATACAGTAGCGAGGCTATAAAAGTAGCGAGGCTACATACAGACACCGGTTAGTCAGGCTGATTGAGGTAGTATGCACATGAATGTATAGTTAAAGTGACTATGCATATATGATAGGGGGGGCACACAATGCAAATAGTCCGGGTAGCCATTTGATTACCTGTTCAGGAGTCTTGTGGCTTGGGAGTAAAAACTGTTGAGAAGCCTTTTTATCCTAGACGTGGCACTCCGGTACCGCTTGCCATGCGGTAGTAGAGAGAACAGTCTATGACAGGCCATGTGCCAGCCTGTACCACGAACATGCTGTTGTTTCTTCAATAAAAGGATAAAACATCAAAGAGACATTTGACCATAAATATGTTATTCCTTCTCCTAGCCTTTAGTTTGAGCTTCCATGTTACATTTTCTGTGGAAAGAACAGGTAAAGAGTTAATTTCCACAATTTTTAGATTTTTTTTCACCAGAAATGATTGATTTACGGTGACCTTCATGTTTGTGTAAGATATTACTGTTGTCTGATTTTTTTATTCATAGATTTTATGTTTGTGTTAAAAAAATGTTTTATTTTTCTAAAGGCTATATATCCATTTCCCGTTGTTTATCTGGAATGGAATGTTAGTATACTGTTTTTTGAACTGTGGTATGTTGTTTTCTCAGCTAGGTATCTTAAGATGAATTCAATCACAGTTTAGAAATTGGGTAGTGCATCATCAGTGTTCCTCTTGCCATGCCAGTCATTGCAGACCTTATGTATAACTTGTCAGAAATGTCCAGATCAACTAGCCCATGTCAGCTAACATTTTTATTTAGGTTTTTTAGCCCATAGACTTTGTTATAATTTTTGAGTCACTCAAATATCACATGAATACACATTAGACATAGCAAAATGTATAGAAGCTTTAAACCTGCAAAATGTTCTCTCCACCAACAAGAGGGGTGTGAACAAATTAACATCCACAATAAGGGTTAAGTGGCAATGGTTAAATGCTTTAGTTGAGAGCCTCTCTCTCTCCTGATGAGATGTGTGACCCAAGTGCTGCATGGACCAGAAGGGATTTTTCACTTGAACACACACACACACACACACACACACACACACGCGCACACGCACACGCACGCGCACACACACACACTAGAACAGGCACGCACAGGGTCAAACCCCTATTCAGTGCAGCGGAAGAGAAAAGTGTTGCATCTGAGATCAAATGCCTGAGACAAAAGCATGAGTGATATTGGCGAAGAAAAGCCTGCTTCCCGCATCTGAAGAAGGTCAAACGCACAGGATTTGTGTATGCATGTGTGTGTGTGTGTGTGTGTGAGAGAGAGAGGGAGAGCATGTGTGTGTTTCTAGTAGGGTACTGTGTTTCTAGTAGTGTGTTTCTAGTAGAGTGTTTCTAGTAGTGTGTTTCTAGTAGTGTGTTTCTAGTAGAGTGTTTCTAGTAGTATGTTTCTAGTAGAGTGTTTCTAGTAGTGTGTTTCTAGTAGTGTGTTTCTAGTAGTGTGTTTCTAGTAGTGTGTTTCTAGTAGAGTGTTTCTAGTAGAGTGTTTCTAGTAGAGTGTTTCTAGTAGTGTGTTTCTAGTAGTGTGTTTCTAGTAGTGTGTTTCTAGTAGAGTGTTTCTAGTAGTGTGTTTCTAGTAGAGTGTTTCTAGTAGTGTGTTTCTAGTAGAGTGTTTCTAGTAGTATGTGTCTAGTAGTGTGTTTCTAGTAGTGTGTTTCTAGTAGTGTGTTTCTAGTAGAGTGTTTCTAGTAGTGTGTTTCTAGTAGAGTGTTTCTAGTAGTGTGTTTCTAGTAGAGTGTTTCTAGTAGTGTGTTTCTAGTAGTGTGTTTCTAGTAGAGTGTTTCTAGTAGAGTGTTTCTAGTAGAGTGTTTCTAGTAGAGTGTTTCTAGTAGAGTGTTTCTAGTAGAGTGTTTCTAGTAGAGTGTTTCTAGTAGTGTGTTTCTAGTAGTGTGTTTCTAGTAGAGTGTTTCTAGTAGTGTGTTTCTAGTAGTGTGTTTCTAGTAGTGTGTTTCTAGTAGTGTGTTTCTAGTAGTGTGTTTCTAGTAGAGTGTTTCTAGTAGTGTGTTTCTAGTAGTGTGTTTCTAGTAGTGTGTTTCTAGTAGTGTGTTTCTAGTAGTGTGTTTCTAGTAGTGTGTTTCTAGTAGTGTGTTTCTAGTAGTGTGTTTCTAGGAGTGTTTCTAGTAGTGTGTTTCTAGTAGTGTGTTTCTAGTAGAGTGTTTCTAGTAGTGTGTTTCTAGTAGTGTGTTTCTAGTAGTGTGTTTCTAGTAGTGTGTTTCTAGTAGTGTGTTTCTAGTAGTGTGTTTCTAGTAGAGTGTTTCTAGTAGAGTGTTTCTAGTAGTGTGTTTCTAGTAGTGTGTTTCTAGTAGTGTGTTTCTAGTAGAGTGTTTCTAGTAGAGTGTTTCTAGTAGTGTGTTTCTAGTAGAGTGTTTCTAGTAGTGTGTTTCTAGTAGTGTGTTTCTAGTAGTGTATTTCTAGTAGAGTGTTTCTAGTAGTGGGTTTCTAGTAGAGTGTTTCTAGTAGTGTGTTTCTAGTAGTGTATTTCTAGTAGTGTATTTCTAGTAGTGTTTCTAGTAGTGTTTCTAGTAGAGTGTTTATAGTAGTGTGTTTCTAGTAGATTACTGTGTTTCTAGTAGTGTGTTTCTAGTAGTGTGTTTCTAGTAGTGTATTTCTAGTAGTGTGTTTCTAGTAGAGTGTTTCTAGTAGTGTGTTTCTAGTAGATTACTGTGTTTCTAGTAGAGTGTTTCTAGTAGAGTGTTTCTAGTAGTGTGTTTCTAGTAGAGTGTTTCTAGTAGTGTGTTTCTAGTAGTGTGTTTCTAGTAGAGTGTTTCTAGTAGAGTGTTTCTAGTAGAGTGTTTCTAGTAGTGTGTTTCTAGTAGAGTGTTTCTAGTAGTGTGTTTCTAGTAGATTACTGTGTTTCTAGTAGAGTGTTTCTAGTAGTGTGTTTCTAGTAGAGTGTTTCTAGTAGAGTGTTTCTAGTAGAGTGTTTCTAGTAGAGTGTTTCTAGTAGAGTGTTTCTAGTAGTGTGTTTCTAGTAGTGTGTTTCTAGTAGAGTGTTTCTAGTAGAGTGTTTCTAGTAGAGTGTTTCTAGTAGAGTGTTTCTAGTAGTGTGTTTCTAGTAGTGTGTTTCTAGTAGAGTGTTTCTAGTAGTGTGTTTCTAGTAGTGTGTTTCTAGTAGAGTGTTTCTAGTAGTGTGTTTCTAGTAGAGTGTTTCTAGTAGAGTGTTTCTAGTAGTGTGTTTCTAGTAGTGTGTTTCTAGTAGAGTGTTTCTAGTAGAGTGTTTCTAGTAGAGTGTTTCTAGTAGTGTGTTTCTAGTAGAGTGTTTCTAGTAGAGTGTTTCTAGTAGAGTGTTTCTAGTAGTGTGTTTCTAGTAGAGTGTTTCTAGTAGTGTGTTTCTAGTAGAGTGTTTCTAGTAGAGTGTTTCTAGTAGAGTGTTTCTAGTAGTGTGTTTCTAGTAGAGTGTTTCTAGTAGAGTGTTTCTAGTAGTGTGTTTCTAGTAGTGTGTTTCTAGTAGAGTGTTTCTAGTAGAGTGTTTCTAGTAGAGTGTTTCTAGTAGTGTGTTTCTAGTAGTGTGTTTCTAGTAGTGTGTTTCTAGTAGTGTGTTTCTAGTAGAGTGTTTCTAGTAGAGTGTTTCTAGTAGTGTGTTTCTAGTAGTGTGTTTCTAGTAGTGTGTTTCTAGTAGTGTGTTTCTAGTAGTGTGTTTCTAGTAGTGTGTTTCTAGTAGTGTGTTTCTAGTAGAGTGTTTCTAGTAGAGTGTTTCTAGTAGTGTGTTTCTAGTAGTGTGTTTCTAGTAGAGTGTTTCTAGTAGAGTGTTTCTAGTAGAGTGTTTCTAGTAGTGTGTTTCTAGTAGTGTGTTTCTAGTAGTGTGTTTCTAGTAGTGTGTTTCTAGTAGTGTGTTTCTAGTAGTGTGTTTCTAGTAGTGTGTTTCTAGTAGAGTGTTTCTAGTAGAGTGTTTCTAGTAGTGTGTTTCTAGTAGTGTGTTTCTAGTAGTGTGTTTCTAGTAGAGTGTTTCTAGTAGAGTGTTTCTAGTAGAGTGTTTCTAGTAGTGTGTTTCTAGTAGAGTGTTTCTAGTAGTGTGTTTCTAGTAGTGTATTTCTAGTAGAGTGTTTCTAGTAGTGTGTTTCTAGTAGAGTGTTTCTAGTAGTGTGTTTCTAGTAGAGTGTTTCTAGTAGTGTGTTTCTAGTAGTGTGTTTCTAGTAGAGTGTTTCTAGTAGTGTGTTTCTAGTAGTGTGTTTCTAGTAGAGTGTTTCTAGTAGTGTGTTTCTAGTAGTGTGTTTCTAGTAGAGTGTTTCTAGTAGTGTGTTTCTAGTAGAGTGTTTCTAGTAGTGTGTTTCTAGTAGATTACTGTGTTTCTAGTAGAGTGTTTCTAGTAGAGTGTTTCTAGTAGAGTGTTTCTAGTAGTGTGTTTCTAGTAGTGTGTTTCTAGTAGAGTGTTTCTAGTAGTGTGTTTCTAGTAGAGTGTTTCTAGTAGAGTGTTTCTAGTAGTGTGTTTCTAGTAGTGTGTTTCTAGTAGAGTGTTTCTAGTAGAGTGTTTCTAGTAGAGTGTTTCTAGTAGTGTGTTTCTAGTAGAGTGTTTCTAGTAGTGTGTTTCTAGTAGAGTGTTTCTAGTAGAGTGTTTCTAGTAGTGTGTTTCTAGTAGAGTGTTTCTAGTAGTGTGTTTCTAGTAGAGTGTTTCTAGTAGAGTGTTTCTAGTAGTGTGTTTCTAGTAGAGTGTTTCTAGTAGAGTGTTTCTAGTAGAGTGTTTCTAGTAGAGTGTTTCTAGTAGTGTGTTTCTAGTAGAGTGTTTCTAGTAGAGTGTTTCTAGTAGAGTGTTTCTAGTAGTGTGTTTCTAGTAGTGTGTTTCTAGTAGAGTGTTTCTAGTAGTGTGTTTCTAGTAGAGTGTTTCTAGTAGAGTGTTTCTAGTAGAGTGTTTCTAGTAGTGTGTTTCTAGTAGAGTGTTTCTAGTAGTGTGTTTCTAGTAGTGTGTTTCTAGTAGAGTGTTTCTAGTAGTGTGTTTCTAGTAGTGTGTTTCTAGTAGTGTGTTTCTAGTAGTGTGTTTCTAGTAGTGTGTTTCTAGTAGTGTGTTTCTAGTAGTGTGTTTCTAGTAGAGTGTTTCTAGTAGAGTGTTTCTAGTAGAGTGTTTCTAGTAGAGTGTTTCTAGTAGAGTGTTTCTAGTAGAGTGTTTCTAGTAGAGTGTTTCTAGTAGTGTGTTTCTAGTAGAGTGTTTCTAGTAGTGTGTTTCTAGTAGTGTGTTTCTAGTAGAGTGTTTCTAGTAGTGTGTTTCTAGTAGTGTGTTTCTAGTAGTGTGTTTCTAGTAGAGTGTTTCTAGTAGAGTGTTTCTAGTAGAGTGTTTCTAGTAGTGTATTTCTAGTAGTGTGTTTCTAGTAGTGTGTTTCTAGTAGAGTGTTTCTAGTAGTGTGTTTCTAGTAGAGTGTTTCTAGTAGTGTGTTTCTAGTAGAGTGTTTCTAGTAGAGTGTTTCTAGTAGTGTGTTTCTAGTAGAGTGTTTCTAGTAGTGTGTTTCTAGTAGTGTGTTTCTAGTAGTGTGTTTCTAGTAGAGTGTTTCTAGTAGAGTGTTTCTAGTAGTGTGTTTCTAGTAGTGTGTTTCTAGTAGAGTGTTTCTAGTAGTGTGTTTCTAGTAGAGTGTTTCTAGTAGAGTGTTTCTAGTAGAGTGTTTCTAGTAGAGTGTTTCTAGTAGAGTGTTTTTAGTAGTGTGTTTCTAGTAGAGTGTTTCTAGTAGAGTGTTTCTAGTAGAGTGTTTCTAGTAGAGTGTTTCTAGTAGTGTGTTTCTAGTAGAGTGTTTCTAGTAGAGTGTTTCTAGTAGAGTGTTTCTAGTAGTGTGTTTCTAGTAGAGTGTTTCTAGTAGTGTGTTTCTAGTAGAGTGTTTCTAGTAGAGTGTTTCTAGTAGTGTGTTTCTAGTAGAGTGTTTCTAGTAGTGTGTTTCTAGTAGAGTGTTTCTAGTAGAGTGTTTCTAGTAGAGTGTTTCTAGTAGTGTGTTTCTAGTAGAGTGTTTCTAGTAGTGTGTTTCTAGTAGAGTGTTTCTAGTAGAGTGTTTCTAGTAGAGTGTTTCTAGTAGAGTGTTTCTAGTAGTGTGTTTCTAGTAGTGTGTTTCTAGTAGAGTGTTTCTAGTAGTGTGTTTCTAGTAGAGTGTTTCTAGTAGAGTGTTTCTAGTAGTGTGTTTCTAGTAGAGTGTTTCTAGTAGAGTGTTTCTAGTAGAGTGTTTCTAGTAGTGTGTTTCTAGTAGAGTGTTTCTAGTAGAGTGTTTCTAGTAGAGTGTTTCTAGTAGTGTGTTTCTAGTAGAGTGTTTCTAGTAGTGTGTTTCTAGTAGAGTGTTTCTAGTAGAGTGTTTCTAGTAGAGTGTTTCTAGTAGAGTGTTTCTAGTAGTGTGTTTCTAGTAGAGTGTTTCTAGTAGTGTGTTTCTAGTAGTGTGTTTCTAGTAGTGTGTTTCTAGTAGTGTGTTTCTAGTAGTGTGTTTCTAGTAGTGTGTTTCTAGTAGTGTGTTTCTAGTAGAGTGTTTCTAGTAGAGTGTTTCTAGTAGAGTGTTTCTAGTAGAGTGTTTCTAGTAGAGTGTTTCTAGTAGTGTGTTTCTAGTAGAGTGTTTCTAGTAGTGTGTTACTAGTAGTGTGTTTCTAGTAGAGTGTTTCTAGTAGTGTGTTTCTAGTAGTGTGTTTCTAGTAGTGTGTTTCTAGTAGTGTGTTTCTAGTAGAGTGTTTCTAGTAGAGTGTTTCTAGTAGAGTGTTTCTAGTAGTGTATTTCTAGTAGTGTGTTTCTAGTAGTGTGTTTCTAGTAGAGTGTTTCTAGTAGTGTGTTTCTAGTAGAGTGTTTCTAGTAGAGTGTTTCTAGTAGAGTGTTTCTAGTAGTGTGTTTCTAGTAGAGTGTTTCTAGTAGTGTGTTTCTAGTAGTGTGTTTCTAGTAGAGTGTTTCTAGTAGAGTGTTTCTAGTAGTGTGTTTCTAGTAGTGTGTTTCTAGTAGAGTGTTTCTAGTAGTGTGTTTCTAGTAGAGTGTTTCTAGTAGAGTGTTTCTAGTAGAGTGTTTCTAGTAGAGTGTTTCTAGTAGAGTGTTTCTAGTAGTGTGTTTCTAGTAGTGTGTTTCTAGTAGTGTTTCTAGTAGATTACTGTGTTTTTAGTAGTGTATTTCTAGTAGTGTGTTTCTAGTAGTGTGTTTCTAGTAGAGTGTTTCTAGTAGAGTGTTTCTAGTAGAGTGTTTCTAGTAGAGTGTTTCTAGTAGTGTGTTTCTAGTAGATTACTGTGTTTCTAGTAGTGTGTTTCTAGTAGAGTGTTTCTAGTAGTGTGTTTATAGTAGAGTGTTTCTAGTAGAGTGTTTCTAGTAGAGTGTTTCTAGTAGAGTGTTTCTAGTAGTGTGTTTCTAGTAGATTACTGTGTTTCTAGTAGTGTGTTTCTAGTAGTGTGTTTCTAGTAGTGTGTTTCTAGTAGTGTGTTTCTAGTAGTGTGTTTCTAGTAGAGTGTTTCTAGTAGTGTGTTTCTAGTAGTGTGTTTCTAGTAGTGTGTTTCTAGTAGTGTGTTTCTAGTAGAGTGTTTCTAGTAGTGTGTTTCTAGTAGTGGGTTTCTAGTAGAGTGTTTCTAGTAGTGTGTTTCTAGTAGAGTGTTTCTAGTAGAGTGTTTCTAGTAGAGTGTTTCTAGTAGTGTGTTTCTAGTAGAGTGTTTCTAGTAGAGTGTTTCTAGTAGAGTGTTTCTAGTAGTGTGTTTCTAGTAGAGTGTTTCTAGTAGAGTGTTTCTAGTAGTGTGTTTCTAGTAGAGTGTTTCTAGTAGTGTGTTTCTAGTAGAGTGTTTCTAGTAGTGTGTTTCTAGTAGTGTGTTTCTAGTAGTGTGTTTCTAGTAGTGTGTTTCTAGTAGTGTGTTTCTAGTAGAGTGTTTCTAGTAGTGTGTTTCTAGTAGTGTGTTTCTAGTAGTGTGTTTCTAGTAGTGTGTTTCTAGTAGTGTGTTTCTAGTAGTGTGTTTCTAGTAGTGTGTTTCTAGTAGAGTGTTTCTAGTAGTGTGTTTCTAGTAGAGTGTTTCTAGTAGTGTGTTTCTAGTAGTGTGTTTCTAGTAGTGTGTTTCTAGTAGTGTGTTTCTAATAGTGTGTTTCTAGTAGAGTGTTTCTAGTAGAGTGTTTCTAGTAGTGTGTTTCTAGTAGTGTGTTTCTAGTAGTGTGTTTCTAGTAGAGTGTTTCTAGTAGTGTGTTTCTAGTAGTGTGTTTCTAGTAGAGTGTTTCTAGTAGAGTGTTTCTAGTAGTGTGTTTCTAGTAGTGTGTTTCTAGTAGTGTGTTTCTAGTAGAGTGTTTCTAGTAGAGTGTTTCTAGTAGAGTGTTTCTAGTAGTGTGTTTCTAGTAGTGTGTTTCTAGTAGTGTGTTTCTAGTAGTGTGTTTCTAGTAGAGTGTTTCTAGTAGTGTGTTTCTAGTAGAGTGTTTCTAGTAGTGTGTTTCTAGTAGAGTGTTTCTAGTAGTGTGTTTTTAGTAGTGTGTTTCTAGTAGTGTGTTTCTAGTAGAGTGTTTCTAGTAGTGTGTTTCTAGTAGAGTGTTTCTAGTAGTGTGTTTCTAGTAGTGTGTTTCTAGTAGTGTGTTTCTAGTAGTGTGTTTCTAGTAGTGTGTTTCTAGTAGAGTGTTTCTAGTAGAGTGTTTCTAGTAGTGTGTTTCTAGTAGTGTGTTTCTAGTAGATTACTGTGTTTCTAGTAGTGTGTTTCTAGTAGAGTGTTTCTAGTAGTGTGTTTCTAGTAGTGTGTTTCTAGTAGTGTGTTTCTAGTAGATTACTGTGTTTCTAGTAGTGTGTTTCTAGTAGTGTGTTTCTAGTAGAGTGTTTCTAGTAGAGTGTTTCTAGTAGTGTGTTTCTAGTAGTGTGTTTCTAGTAGAGTGTTTCTAGTAGTGTGTTTCTAGTAGTGTGTTTCTAGTAGAGTGTTTCTAGTAGAGTGTTTCTAGTAGAGTGTTTCTAGTAGAGTGTTTCTAGTAGAGTGTTTCTAGTAGTGTGTTTCTAGTAGTGTGTTTCTAGTAGTGTGTTTCTAGTAGTGTGTTTCTAGTAGAGTGTTTCTAGTAGTGTGTTTCTAGTAGAGTGTTTCTAGTAGAGTGTTTCTAGTAGAGTATTTCTAGTAGTGTGTTTCTAGTAGTGTGTTTCTAGTAGAGTGTTTCTAGTAGAGTGTTTCTAGTAGAGTGTTTCTAGTAGAGTGTTTCTAGTAGAGTGTTTCTAGTAGTGTGTTTCTAGTAGTGTGTTTCTAGTAGAGTGTTTCTAGTAGTGTGTTTCTAGTAGAGTGTTTCTAGTAGTGTGTTTCTAGTAGTGTGTTTCTAGTAGTGTGTTTCTAGTAGTGTGTTTCTAGTAGTGTGTTTCTAGTAGAGTGTTTCTAGTAGAGTGTTTCTAGTAGAGTGTTTCTAGTAGATTACTGTGTTTCTAGTAGAGTGTTTCTAGTAGTGTTTCTAGTAGATTACTGTGTTTTTAGTAGTGTATTTCTAGTAGTGTGTTTCTAGTAGTGTGTTTCTAGTAGTGTGTTTCTAGTAGAGTGTTTCTAGTAGTGTGTTTCTAGTAGTGTGTTTCTAGTAGTGTGTTTCTAGTAGTGTGTTTATAGTAGAGTGTTTCTAGTAGAGTGTTTCTAGTAGTGTGTTTCTAGTAGTGTGTTTCTAGTAGATTACTGTGTTTCTAGTAGTGTGTTTCTAGTAGTGTGTTTCTAGTAGTGTGTTTCTAGTAGTGTGTTTCTAGTAGAGTGTTTCTAGTAGGGTGTTTCTAGTAGAGTGTTTCTAGTAGTGTGTTTCTAGTAGAGTGTTTCTAGTAGTGTGTTTCTAGTAGAGTGTTTCTAGTAGAGTGTTTCTAGTAGAGTGTTTCTAGTAGTGTGTTTCTAGTAGTGTGTTTCTAGTAGAGTGTTTCTAGTAGTGTGTTTCTAGTAGAGTGTTTCTAGTAGAGTGTTTCTAGTAGTGTGTTTCTAGTAGAGTGTTTCTAGTAGTGTGTTTCTAGTAGAGTGTTTCTAGTAGTGTGTTTCTAGTAGAGTGTTTCTAGTAGTGTGTTTCTAGTAGAGTGTTTCTAGTAGTGTGTTTCTAGTAGTGTGTTTCTAGTAGTGTGTTTCTAGTAGAGTGTTTCTAGTAGTGTGTTTCTAGTAGAGTGTTTCTAGTAGTGTGTTTCTAGTAGTGTGTTTCTAGTAGTGTGTTTCTAGTAGAGTGTTTCTAGTAGAGTGTTTCTAGTAGTGTGTTTCTAGTAGAGTGTTTCTAGTAGTGTGTTTTTAGTAGTGTGTTTCTAGTAGTGTGTTTCTAGTAGAGTATTTCTAGTAGTGTGTTTCTAGTAGAGTGTTTCTAGTAGTGTGTTTCTAGTAGTGTGTTTCTAGTAGTGTGTTTCTAGTAGAGCGTTTCTAGTAGAGTGTTTCTAGTAGTGTGTTTCTAGTAGAGTGTTTCTAGTAGAGTGTTTCTAGTAGTGTGTTTCTAGTAGATTACTGTGTTTCTAGTAGTGTGTTTCTAGTAGTGTGTTTCTAGTAGAGTGTTTCTAGTAGTGTGTTTCTAGTAGAGTGTTTCTAGTAGTGTGTTTCTAGTAGAGTGTTTCTAGTAGTGTGTTTTTAGTAGTGTGTTTCTAGTAGTGTGTTTCTAGTAGAGTGTTTCTAGTAGTGTGTTTCTAGTAGAGTGTTTCTAGTAGTGTGTTTCTAGTAGTGTGTTTCTAGTAGTGTGTTTCTAGTAGAGCGTTTCTAGTAGAGTGTTTCTAGTAGTGTGTTTCTAGTAGAGTGTTTCTAGTAGAGTGTTTCTAGTAGAGTGTTTCTAGTAGTGTGTTTCTAGTAGATTACTGTGTTTCTAGTAGTGTGTTTCTAGTAGAGTGTTTCTAGTAGTGTGTTTCTAGTAGATTACTGTGTTTCTAGTAGAGTGTTTCTAGTAGAGTGTTTCTAGTAGTGTGTTTCTAGTAGTGTGTTTCTAGTAGTGTGTTTCTAGTAGAGTGTTTCTAGTAGTGTGTTTCTAGTAGAGTGTTTCTAGTAGTGTGTTTCTAGTAGTGTGTTTCTAGTAGTGTGTTTCTAGTAGAGCGTTTCTAGTAGAGTGTTTCTAGTAGTGTGTTTCTAGTAGAGTGTTTCTAGTAGAGTGTTTCTAGTAGAGTGTTTCTAGTAGTGTGTTTCTAGTAGATTACTGTGTTTCTAGTAGTGTGTTTCTAGTAGAGTGTTTCTAGTAGTGTGTTTCTAGTAGATTACTGTGTTTCTAGTAGAGTGTTTCTAGTAGAGTGTTTCTAGTAGTGTGTTTCTAGTAGTGTGTTTCTAGTAGTGTGTTTCTAGTAGAGTGTTTCTAGTAGTGTGTTTCTAGTAGAGTGTTTCTAGTAGTGTGTTTCTAGTAGTGTGTTTCTAGTAGATTACTGTGTTTCTAGTAGTGTGTTTCTAGTAGTGTGTTTCTAGTAGTGTGTTTCTAGTAGAGTGTTTCTAGTAGAGTGTTTCTAGTAGTGTGTTTCTAGTAGTGTGTTTCTAGTAGAGTGTTTCTAGTAGAGTGTTTCTAGTAGAGTGTTTCTAGTAGAGTGTTTCTAGTAGAGCGTTTCTAGTAGTGTGTTTCTAGTAGAGTGTTTCTAGTAGTGTGTTTCTAGTAGAGTGTTTCTAGTAGAGTGTTTCTAGTAGTGTGTTTCTAGTAGAGTGTTTCTAGTAGTGTGTTTCTAGTAGAGTGTTTCTAGTAGTGTGTTTCTAGTAGAGTGTTTCTAGTAGTGTGTTTCTAGTAGAGTGTTTCTAGTAGTGTGTTTCTAGTAGTGTGTTTCTAGTAGTGTGTTTCTAGTAGAGTGTTTCTAGTAGTGTGTTTTTAGTAGTGTGTTTCTAGTAGTGTGTTTCTAGTAGAGTGTTTCTAGTAGTGTGTTTCTAGTAGAGTGTTTCTAGTAGTGTGTTTCTAGTAGAGTGTTTCTAGTAGTGTGTTTTTAGTAGTGTGTTTCTAGTAGTGTGTTTCTAGTAGAGTGTTTCTAGTAGTGTGTTTCTAGTAGAGTGTTTCTAGTAGTGTGTTTCTAGTAGTGTGTTTCTAGTAGTGTGTTTCTAGTAGTGTGTTTCTAGTAGAGCGTTTCTAGTAGAGTGTTTCTAGTAGTGTGTTTCTAGTAGAGTGTTTCTAGTAGAGTGTTTCTAGTAGTGTGTTTCTAGTAGATTACTGTGTTTCTAGTAGTGTGTTTCTAGTAGTGTTTCTAGTAGTGTGTTTCTAGTAGATTACTGTGTTTCTAGTAGAGTGTTTCTAGTAGAGTGTTTCTAGTAGTGTGTTTCTAGTAGTGTGTTTCTAGTAGTGTGTTTCTAGTAGAGTGTTTCTAGTAGAGTGTTTCTAGTAGTGTGTTTCTAGTAGTGTGTTTCTAGTAGTGTGTTTCTAGTAGATTACTGTGTTTCTAGTAGTGTGTTTCTAGTAGTGTGTTTCTAGTAGAGTGTTTCTAGTAGTGTGTTTCTAGTAGTGTGTTTCTAGTAGTGTGTTTCTAGTAGAGTGTTTCTAGTAGAGTGTTTCTAGTAGAGCGTTTCTAGTAGAGTGTTTCTAGTAGTGTGTTTCTAGTAGAGTGTTTCTAGTAGAGTGTTTCTAGTAGATTACTGTGTTTCTAGTAGTGTGTTTCTAGTAGTGTGTTTCTAGTAGAGTGTTTCTAGTAGAGTGTTTCTAGTAGTGTGTTTCTAGTAGAGTGTTTCTAGTAGAGTGTTTCTAGTAGAGTGTTTCTAGTAGTGTATTTCTAGTAGTGTGTTTCTAGTAGTGTGTTTCTAGTAGAGTGTTTCTAGTAGAGTGTTTCTAGTAGTGTGTTTCTAGTAGTGTGTTTCTAGTAGTGTGTTTCTAGTAGAGTGTTTCTAGTAGTGTGTTTCTAGTAGTGTGTTTCTAGTAGTGTGTTTCTAGTAGTGTGTTTCTAGTAGATTACTGTGTTTCTAGTAGAGTGTTTCTAGTAGTGTGTTTCTAGTAGTGTGTTTCTAGTAGTGTGTTTCTAGTAGAGTGTTTCTAGTAGTGTGTTTCTAGTAGTGTGTTTCTAGTAGTGTGTTTATAGTAGAGTGTTTCTAGTAGAGTGTTTCTAGTAGTGTGTTTATAGTAGAGTGTTTCTAGTAGTGTGTTTCTAGTAGTGTGTTTCTAGTAGTGTGTTTCTAGTAGTGTGTTTATAGTAGAGTGTTTCTAGTAGTGTGTTTCTAGTAGTGTGTTTCTAGTAGTGTGTTTCTAGTAGTGTGTTTCTAGTAGTGTGTTTATAGTAGAGTGTTTCTAGTAGTGTGTTTCTAGTAGTGTGTTTCTAGTAGTGTGTTTCTAGTAGAGTGTTTCTAGTAGTGTGTTTCTAGTAGTGTGTTTCTAGTAGATTACTGTGTTTCTAGTAGTGTGTTTCTAGTAGTGTGTTTCTAGTAGTGTGTTTCTAGTAGTGTGTTTCTAGTAGAGTGTTTCTAGTAGTGTGTTTCTAGTAGAGTGTTTCTAGTAGTGTGTTTCTAGTAGAGTGTTTCTAGTAGTGTGTTTCTAGTAGAGTGTTTCTAGTAGAGTGTTTCTAGTAGAGTGTTTCTAGTAGAGTGTTTCTAGTAGTGTGTTTCTAGTAGAGTGTTTCTAGTAGTGTGTTTCTAGTAGAGTGTTTCTAGTAGAGTGTTTCTAGTAGTGTGTTTCTAGTAGAGTGTTTCTAGTAGTGTGTTTCTAGTAGAGTGTTTCTAGTAGTGTGTTTCTAGTAGAGTGTTTCTAGTAGTGTGTTTCTAGTAGAGTGTTTCTAGTAGTGTGTTTCTAGTAGTGTGTTTCTAGTAGTGTGTTTCTAGTAGAGTGTTTCTAGTAGTGTGTTTTTAGTAGTGTGTTTCTAGTAGTGTGTTTCTAGTAGTGTGTTTCTAGTAGAGTGTTTCTAGTAGTGTGTTTCTAGTAGAGTGTTTCTAGTAGTGTGTTTCTAGTAGAGTGTTTCTAGTAGTGTGTTTTTAGTAGTGTGTTTCTAGTAGTGTGTTTCTAGTAGAGTGTTTCTAGTAGTGTGTTTCTAGTAGAGTGTTTCTAGTAGTGTGTTTCTAGTAGTGTGTTTCTAGTAGAGCGTTTCTAGTAGAGCGTTTCTAGTAGTGTGTTTCTAGTAGAGTGTTTCTAGTAGAGTGTTTCTAGTAGTGTGTTTCTAGTAGATTACTGTGTTTCTAGTAGTGTGTTTCTAGTAGTGTGTTTCTAGTAGAGTGTTTCTAGTAGTGTGTTTCTAGTAGTGTGTTTCTAGTAGTGTGTTTCTAGTAGAGTGTTTCTAGTAGTGTGTTTCTAGTAGAGTGTTTCTAGTAGTGTGTTTCTAGTAGTGTGTTTCTAGTAGTGTGTTTCTAGTAGATTACTGTGTTTCTAGTAGTGTGTTTCTAGTAGTGTGTTTCTAGTAGAGTGTTTCTAGTAGTGTGTTTCTAGTAGTGTGTTTCTAGTAGTGTGTTTCTAGTAGAGTGTTTCTAGTAGAGTGTTTCTAGTAGAGCGTTTCTAGTAGAGTGTTTCTAGTAGTGTGTTTCTAGTAGAGTGTTTCTAGTAGAGTGTTTCTAGTAGATTACTGTGTTTCTAGTAGTGTGTTTCTAGTAGTGTGTTTCTAGTAGAGTGTTTCTAGTAGATTACTGTGTTTCTAGTAGTGTGTTTCTAGTAGTGTGTTTCTAGTAGTGTGTTTCTAGTAGAGTGTTTCTAGTAGAGTGTTTCTAGTAGATTACTGTGTTTCTAGTAGTGTGTTTCTAGTAGTGTGTTTCTAGTAGTGTGTTTCTAGTAGTGTGTTTCTAGTAGTGTGTTTCTAGTAGAGTGTTTCTAGTAGATTACTGTGTTTCTAGTAGTGTGTTTCTAGTAGTGTGTTTCTAGCAGTGTGTTTCTAGTAGTGTGTTTCTAGTAGATTACTGTGTTTCTAGTAGTGTGTTTCTAGTAGAGTGTTTCTAGTAGTGTGTTTCTAGTAGATTACTGTGTTTCTAGTAGATTACTGTGTTTCTAGTAGTGTGTTTCTAGTAGTGTGTTTCTAGTAGAGTGTTTCTAGTAGTGTGTTTCTAGTAGTGTGTTTCTAGTAGTGTGTTTCTAGTAGAGTGTTTCTAGTAGAGTGTTTCTAGTAGAGCGTTTCTAGTAGAGTGTTTCTAGTAGTGTGTTTCTAGTAGAGTGTTTCTAGTAGAGTGTTTCTAGTAGAGTGTTTCTAGTAGTGTGTTTCTAGTAGTGTGTTTCTAGTAGAGTGTTTCTAGTAGTGTGTTTCTAGTAGAGTGTTTCTAGTAGTGTGTTTCTAGTAGAGTGTTTCTAGTAGTGTGTTTCTAGTAGTGTGTTTCTAGTAGTGTGTTTCTAGTAGATTACTGTGTTTCTAGTAGTGTGTTTCTAGTAGTGTGTTTCTAGTAGAGTGTTTCTAGTAGTGTGTTTCTAGTAGTGTGTTTCTAGTAGTGTGTTTCTAGTAGAGTGTTTCTAGTAGAGTGTTTCTAGTAGAGCGTTTCTAGTAGAGTGTTTCTAGTAGTGTGTTTCTAGTAGAGTGTTTCTAGTAGAGTGTTTCTAGTAGATTACTGTGTTTCTAGTAGTGTGTTTCTAGTAGTGTGTTTCTAGTAGTGTGTTTCTAGTAGAGTGTTTCTAGTAGATTACTGTGTTTCTAGTAGTGTGTTTCTAGTAGTGTGTTTCTAGTAGTGTGTTTCTAGTAGAGTGTTTCTAGTAGAGTGTTTCTAGTAGATTACTGTGTTTCTAGTAGTGTGTTTCTAGTAGTGTGTTTCTAGTAGTGTGTTTCTAGTAGTGTGTTTCTAGTAGTGTGTTTCTAGTAGAGTGTTTCTAGTAGATTACTGTGTTTCTAGTAGTGTGTTTCTAGTAGTGTGTTTCTAGTAGTGTGTTTCTAGTAGTGTGTTTCTAGTAGAGTGTTTCTAGTAGTGTGTTTCTAGTAGAGTGTTTCTAGTAGTGTGTTTCTAGTAGATTACTGTGTTTCTAGTAGTGTGTTTCTAGTAGTGTGTTTCTAGTAGTGTGTTTCTAGTAGAGTGTTTCTAGTAGTGTGTTTCTAGTAGTGTGTTTCTAGTAGTGTGTTTCTAGTAGAGTGTTTCTAGTAGAGTGTTTCTAGTAGAGCGTTTCTAGTAGAGTGTTTCTAGTAGTGTGTTTCTAGTAGAGTGTTTCTAGTAGTGTGTTTCTAGTAGTGTGTTTCTAGTAGAGTGTTTCTAGTAGTGTGTTTCTAGTAGAGTGTTTCTAGTAGAGTGTTTCTAGTAGTGTGTTTCTAGTAGAGTGTTTCTAGTAGAGTGTTTCTAGTAGTGTGTTTCTAGTAGAGTGTTTCTAGTAGAGTGTTTCTAGTAGAGTGTTTCTAGTAGAGTGTTTCTAGTAGTGTGTTTCTAGTAGTGTGTTTCTAGTAGTGTGTTTCTAGTAGATTACTGTGTTTCTAGTAGTGTGTTTCTAGTAGAGTGTTTCTAGTAGAGTGTTTCTAGTAGAGTGTTTCTAGTAGAGTGTTTCTAGTAGTGTGTTTCTAGTAGTGTGTTTCTAGTAGTGTGTTTCTAGTAGATTACTGTGTTTCTAGTAGTGTGTTTCTAGTAGTGTGTTTCTAGTAGAGTGTTTCTAGTAGTGTGTTTCTAGTAGAGTGTTTCTAGTAGAGTGTTTCTAGTAGTGTGTTTCTAGTAGAGTGTTTCTAGTAGAGTGTTTCTAGTAGAGTGTTTCTAGTAGTGTGTTTCTAGTAGTGTGTTTCTAGTAGTGTGTTTCTAGTAGAGTGTTTCTAGTAGAGTGTTTTTAGTAGTGTGTTTCTAGTAGAGTGTTTCTAGTAGAGTGTTTCTAGTAGAGTGTTTCTAGTAGTGTGTTTCTAGTAGTGTGTTTCTAGTAGTGTGTTTCTAGTAGAGTGTTTCTAGTAGAGTGTTTCTAGTAGTGTGTTTCTAGTAGTGTGTTTCTAGTAGAGTGTTTCTAGTAGTGTGTTTCTAGTAGAGTGTTTCTAGTAGATTACTGTGTTTCTAGTAGTGTGTTTCTAGTAGTGTGTTTCTAGTAGAGTGTTTCTAGTAGTGTGTTTCTAGTAGTGTGTTTCTAGTAGTGTGTTTCTAGTAGAGTGTTTCTAGTAGTGTGTTTCTAGTAGTGTGTTTCTAGTAGTGTGTTTCTAGTAGAGTGTTTCTAGTAGTGTGTTTCTAGTAGAGTGTTTCTAGTAGATTACTGTGTTTCTAGTAGTGTGTTTCTAGTAGTGTGTTTCTAGTAGAGTGTTTCTAGTAGTGTGTTTCTAGTAGAGTGTTTCTAGTAGAGTGTTTTGTAGTAGAGTGTTTCTAGTAGAGTGTTTCTAGTAGTGTGTTTCTAGTAGTGTGTTTCTAGTAGTGTGTTTCTAGTAGAGTGTTTCTAGTAGAGTGTTTCTAGTAGTGTGTTTCTAGTAGAGTCCTTCTAGTAGAGTGTTTCTAGTAGAGTATTTCTAGTAGTGTGTTTCTAGTAGAGTGTTTCTAGTAGAGTGTTTCTAGTAGAGTGTTTCTAGTAGAGTGTTTCTAGTAGTGTGTTTCTAGTAGTGTGTTTCTAGTAGTGTGTTTCTAGTAGAGTGTTTCTAGTAGTGTGTTTCTAGTAGTGTGTTTCTAGTAGTGTGTTTCTAGTAGTGTGTTTCTAGTAGTGTGTTTCTAGTAGAGTGTTTCTAGTAGAGTGTTTCTAGTAGAGTGTTTCTAGTAGAGTGTTTCTAGTAGTGTGTTTCTAGTAGTGTGTTTCTAGTAGTGTGTTTCTAGTAGTGTGTTTCTAGTAGTGTGTTTCTAGTAGATTACTGTGTTTCTAGTAGAGTGTTTCTAGTAGTGTTTCTAGTAGTGTGTTTCTAGTAGATTACTGTGTTTCTAGTAGAGTGTTTCTAGTAGTGTTTCTAGTAGAGTGTTTCTAGTAGAGTGTTTCTAGTAGTGTGTTTTTAGTAGTGTATTTCTAGTAGTGTGTTTCTAGTAGTGTGTTTCTAGTAGTGTGTTTCTAGTAGTGTGTTTCTAGTAGAGTGTTTCTAGTAGTGTGTTTCTAGTAGTGTGTTTCTAGTAGTGTGTTTATAGTAGAGTGTTTCTAGTAGAGTGTTTCTAGTAGTGTGTTTCTAGTAGTGTGTTTCTAGTAGATTACTGTGTTTCTAGTAGTGTGTTTCTAGTAGTGTGTTTCTAGTAGAGTGTTTCTAGTAGTGTGTTTCTAGTAGATTACTGTGTTTCTAGTAGTGTGTTTCTAGTAGTGTGTTTCTAGTAGATTACTGTGTTTCTAGTAGTGTGTGTCTAGTAGTGTGTTTCTAGTAGATTACTGTGTTTCTAGTAGTGTGTTTCTAGTAGTGTGTTTCTAGTAGAGTGTTTCTAGTAGTGTGTTTCTAGTAGATTACTGTGTTTCTAGTAGTGTGTTTCTAGTAGATTACTGTGTTTCTAGTAGTGTGTTTCTAGTAGTGTGTTTCTAGTAGTGTGTTTCTAGTAGAGTGTTTCTAGTAGTGTGTTTCTAGTAGTGTGTTTCTAGTAGAGTGTTTCTAGTAGTGTGTTTCTAGTAGAGTGTTTCTAGTAGTGTGTTTCTAGTAGTGTGTTTCTAGTAGAGTGTTTCTAGTAGTGTGTTTCTAGTAGTGTGTTTCTAGTAGAGTGTTTCTAGTAGATTACTGTGTTTCTAGTAGTGTGTTTCTAGTAGTGTGTTTCTAGTAGTGTGTTTCTAGTAGTGTGTTTCTAGTAGTGTGTTTCTAGTAGTGTGTTTCTAGTAGATTACTGTGTTTCTAGTAGTGTGTTTCTAGTAGTGTGTTTCTAGTAGAGTGTTTCTAGTAGATTACTGTGTTTCTAGTAGTGTGTTTCTAGTAGATTACTGTGTTTCTAGTAGTGTGTTTCTAGTAGAGTGTTTCTAGTAGAGTGTTTCTAGTAGTGTGTTTCTAGTAGATTACTGTGTTTCTAGTAGTGTGTTTCTAGTAGTGTGTTTCTAGTAGAGTGTTTCTAGTAGTGTGTTTCTAGTAGAGTGTTTCTAGTAGTGTGTTTCTAGTAGTGTGTTTCTAGTAGAGTGTTTCTAGTAGAGTGTTTCTAGTAGTGTGTTTCTAGTAGTGTGTTTCTAGTAGAGTGTTTCTAGTAGTGTGTTTCTAGTAGAGTGTTTCTAGTAGAGTGTTTCTAGTAGTGTGTTTCTAGTAGAGTGTTTCTAGTAGTGTGTTTCTAGTAGAGTGTTTCTAGTAGTGTGTTTCTAGTAGAGTGTTTCTAGTAGTGTGTTTCTAGTAGAGTGTTTCTAGTAGTGTGTTTCTAGTAGTGTGTTTCTAGTAGTGTGTTTCTAGTAGAGTGTTTCTAGTAGTGTGTTTTTAGTAGTGTGTTTCTAGTAGTGTGTTTCTAGTAGAGTGTTTCTAGTAGTGTGTTTCTAGTAGAGTGTTTCTAGTAGTGTGTTTCTAGTAGAGTGTTTCTAGTAGTGTGTTTTTAGTAGTGTGTTTCTAGTAGTGTGTTTCTAGTAGAGTGTTTCTAGTAGTGTGTTTCTAGTAGAGTGTTTCTAGTAGTGTGTTTCTAGTAGTGTGTTTCTAGTAGTGTGTTTCTAGTAGTGTGTTTCTAGTAGAGCGTTTCTAGTAGAGTGTTTCTAGTAGTGTGTTTCTAGTAGAGTGTTTCTAGTAGAGTGTTTCTAGTAGTGTGTTTCTAGTAGATTACTGTGTTTCTAGTAGTGTGTTTCTAGTAGTGTGTTTCTAGTAGAGTGTTTCTAGTAGTGTGTTTCTAGTAGTGTGTTTCTAGTAGTGTGTTTCTAGTAGAGTGTTTCTAGTAGTGTGTTTCTAGTAGAGTGTTTCTAGTAGTGTGTTTCTAGTAGTGTGTTTCTAGTAGTGTGTTTCTAGTAGATTACTGTGTTTCTAGTAGTGTGTTTCTAGTAGTGTGTTTCTAGTAGAGTGTTTCTAGTAGAGTGTTTCTAGTAGTGTGTTTCTAGTAGAGTGTTTCTAGTAGTGTGTTTCTAGTAGAGTGTTTCTAGTAGTGTGTTTCTAGTAGATTACTGTGTTTCTAGTAGTGTGTTTCTAGTAGTGTGTTTCTAGTAGAGTGTTTCTAGTAGTGTGTTTCTAGTAGATTACTGTGTTTCTAGTAGTGTGTTTCTAGTAGTGTGTTTCTAGTAGAGTGTTTCTAGTAGTGTGTTTCTAGTAGTGTGTTTCTAGTAGTGTGTTTCTAGTAGAGTGTTTCTAGTAGAGTGTTTCTAGTAGAGTGTTTCTAGTAGTGTGTTTCTAGTAGTGTGTTTCTAGTAGAGTGTTTCTAGTAGAGTGTTTCTAGTAGAGTGTTTCTAGTAGAGTGTTTCTAGTAGTGTGTTTCTAGTAGTGTGTTTCTAGTAGAGTGTTTCTAGTAGTGTGTTTCTAGTAGTGTGTTTCTAGTAGTGTGTTTCTAGTAGTGTGTTTATAGTAGAGTGTTTCTAGTAGAGTGTTTCTAGTAGTGTGTTTCTAGTAGTGTGTTTCTAGTAGATTACTGTGTTTCTAGTAGTGTGTTTCTAGTAGTGTGTTTCTAGTAGAGTGTTTCTAGTAGTGTGTTTCTAGTAGAGTGTTTCTAGTAGTGTGTTTCTAGTAGAGTGTTTCTAGTAGTGTGTTTCTAGTAGAGTGTTTCTAGTAGAGTGTTTCTAGTAGTGTGTTTCTAGTAGTGTGTTTCTAGTAGAGTGTTTCTAGTAGTGTGTTTCTAGTAGAGTGTTTCTAGTAGAGTGTTTCTAGTAGTGTGTTTCTAGTAGAGTGTTTCTAGTAGTGTGTTTCTAGTAGAGTGTTTCTAGTAGTGTGTTTCTAGTAGTGTGTTTCTAGTAGAGTGTTTCTAGTAGGGTGTTTCTAGTAGTGTGTTTCTCGTAGTGTGTTTCTAGTAGTGTGTTTCTAGTAGAGTGTTTCTAGTAGAGTGTTTCTAGTAGAGTTTCTAGTAGTGTGTTCTAGTAGAGTGTTTCTAGTAGAGTGTTTCTAGTAGAGTGTTTCTAGTAGAGTGTTTCTAGTAGAGTGTTTCTAGTAGTGTGTTTCTAGTAGAGTGTTTCTAGTAGTGTGTTTCTAGTAGTGTGTTTCTAGTAGTGTGTTTCTAGTAGTGTGTTTCTAGTAGTGTGTTTATAGTAGAGTGTTTCTAGTAGAGTGTTTCTAGTAGTGTGTTTCTAGTAGTGTGTTTCTAGTAGATTACTGTGTTTCTAGTAGTGTGTTTCTAGTAGTGTGTTTCTAGTAGAGTGTTTCTAGTAGAGTGTTTCTAGTAGAGTGTTTCTAGTAGTGTGTTTCTAGTAGAGTGTTTCTAGTAGTGTGTTTCTAGTAGAGTGTTTCTAGTAGAGTGTTTCTAGTAGAGTGTTTCTAGTAGTGTGTTTCTAGTAGTGTGTTTCTAGTAGTGTGTTTCTAGTAGAGTGTTTCTAGTAGTGTGTTTCTAGTAGTGTGTTTCTAGTAGTGTGTTTCTAGTAGTGTGTTTCTAGTAGTGTGTTTCTAGTAGAGTGTTTCTAGTAGAGTGTTTCTAGTAGTGTGTTTCTAGTAGAGTGTTTCTAGTAGAGTGTTTCTAGTAGAGTGTTTCTAGTAGTGTGTTTCTAGTAGGTTACTGTGTTTCTAGTAGTGTGTTTCTAGTAGAGTGTTTCTAGTAGTGTGTTTCTAGTAGTGTGTTTCTAGTAGTGTGTTTCTAGTAGTGTGTTTCTAGTAGTGTGTTTCTAGTAGAGCGTTTCTAGTAGAGTGTTTCTAGTAGTGTGTTTCTAGTAGAGTGTTTCTAGTAGAGTGTTTCTAGTAGAGTGTTTCTAGTAGTGTGTTTCTAGTAGATTACTGTGTTTCTAGTAGTTCTGTGTTTCTAGTAGTGTGTTTCTAGTAGTGTGTTTCTAGTAGTGTGTTTCTAGTAGTGTGTTTCTAGTAGAGTGTTTCTAGTAGTGTGTTTCTAGTAGAGTGTTTCTAGTAGTGTGTTTCTAGTAGTGTGTTTCTAGTAGAGTGTTTCTAGTAGTGTGTTTCTAGTAGTAGTGTTTCTAGTAGTGTGTTTCTAGTAGAGTGTTTCTAGTAGAGTGTTTTTAGTAGTGTGTTTCTAGTAGAGTGTTTCTAGTAGAGTGTTTCTAGTAGTGTGTTTCTAGTAGATGTGTTTCTAGTAGTAGTGTTTCTAGTAGTGTGTTTCTAGTAGAGTGTTTCTAGTAGAGTGTTTCTAGTAGTGTGTTTCTAGTAGATTACTGTGTTTCTAGTAGTGTGTTTCTAGTAGAGTGTTTCTAGTAGTGTGTTTCTAGTAGTGTGTTTCTAGTAGTGTGTTTCTAGTAGAGTGTTTCTAGTAGTGTGTTTCTAGTAGTGTGTTTCTAGTAGTGTGTTTCTAGTAGTGTGTTTCTAGTAGTGTGTTTCTAGTAGTGTGTTTCTAGTAGAGTGTTTCTAGTAGTGTGTTTCTAGTAGAGTGTTTCTAGTAGATTACTGTGTTTCTAGTAGTGTGTTTCTAGTAGTGTGTTTCTAGTAGAGTGTTTCTAGTAGTGTGTTTCTAGTAGAGTGTTTCTAGTAGAGTGTTTCTAGTAGAGTGTTTCTAGTAGTGTGTTTCTAGTAGAGTGTTTCTAGTAGAGTGTTTCTAGTTGTGTGTTTCTAGTAGTGTGTTTCTAGTAGAGTGTTTCTAGTAGAGCGTTTCTAGTAGAGCGTTTCTAGTAGTGTGTTTCTAGTAGAGTGTTTCTAGTAGAGTGTTTCTAGTAGAGTGTTTCTAGTAGAGTGTTTCTAGTAGTGTGTTTCTAGTAGAGTGTTTCTAGTAGAGTGTTTCTAGTAGAGTGTTTCTAGTAGAGTGTTTCTAGTAGAGTGTTTCTAGTAGAGTGTTTCTAGTAGTGTGTTTCTAGTAGTGTGTTTCTAGTAGTGTGTTTCTAGTAGTGTGTTTCTAGTAGTGTGTTTCTAGTAGTGTGTTTCTAGTAGAGTGTTTCTAGTAGTGTGTTTCTAGTAGAGTGTTTCTAGTAGAGTGTTTCTAGTAGTGTGTTTCTAGTAGTGTGTTTCTAGTAGAGTGTTTCTAGTAGAGTGTTTCTAGTAGAGTGTTTCTAGTAGTGTGTTTCTAGTAGTGTGTTTCTAGTAGTGTGTTTCTAGTAGAGTGTTTCTAGTAGAGTGTTTTTAGTAGTGTGTTTCTAGTAGAGTGTTTCTAGTAGAGTGTTTCTAGTAGTGTGTTTCTAGTAGAGTGTTTCTAGTAGTGTGTTTCTAGTAGTGTGTTTCTAGTAGTGTGTTTCTAGTAGAGTGTTTCTAGTAGTGTGTTTCTAGTAGAGTGTTTCTAGTAGATTACTGTGTTTCTAGTAGTGTGTTTCTAGTAGAGTGTTTCTAGTAGTGTGTTTCTAGTAGAGTGTTTCTAGTAGAGTGTTTCTAGTAGAGTGTTTCTAGTAGTGTGTTTCTAGTAGTGTGTTTCTAGTAGAGTGTTTCTAGTAGTGTGTTTCTAGTAGAGTGTTTCTAGTAGAGTGTTTCTAGTAGAGTGTTTCTAGTAGTGTGTTTCTAGTAGAGTGTTTCTAGTAGTGTGTTTCTAGTAGAGTGTTTCTAGTAGAGTGTTTCTAGTAGTGTGTTTCTAGTAGAGTGTTTCTAGTAGAGTGTTTCTAGTAGAGTGTTTCTAGTAGAGTGTTTCTAGTAGTGTGTTTCTAGTAGAGTGTTTCTAGTAGAGTGTTTCTAGTAGTGTGTTTCTAGTAGTGTGTTTCTAGTAGAGTGTTTCTAGTAGAGTGTTTCTAGTAGTGTGTTTCTAGTAGAGTGTTTCTAGTAGAGTGTTTCTAGTAGTGTGTTTCTAGTAGTGTGTTTCTAGTAGTGTGTTTCTAGTAGAGTGTTTCTAGTAGTGTGTTTCTAGTAGTGTGTTTCTAGTAGTGTGTTTCTAGTAGAGTGTTTCTAGTAGTGTGTTTCTAGTAGAGTGTTTCTAGTAGAGTGTTTCTAGTAGAGTGTTTCTAGTAGTGTGTTTCTAGTAGTGTGTTTCTAGTAGATTACTGTGTTTCTAGTAGTGTGTTTCTAGTAGTGTGTTTCTAGTAGAGTGTTTCTAGTAGTGTGTTTCTAGTAGAGTGTTTCTAGTAGAGTGTTTCTAGTAGTGTGTTTCTAGTAGTGTGTTTCTAGTAGTGTGTTTCTAGTAGAGTGTTTCTAGTAGAGTGTTTCTAGTAGAGTGTTTCTAGTAGTGTGTTTCTAGTAGTGTGTTTCTAGTAGAGTGTTTCTAGTAGAGTGTTTCTAGTAGAGTGTTTCTAGTAGAGTGTTTCTAGTAGAGTGTTTCTAGTAGAGTGTTTCTAGTAGTGTGTTTCTAGTAGTGTGTTTCTAGTAGTGTGTTTCTAGTAGAGTGTTTCTAGTAGAGTGTTTCTAGTAGAGTGTTTCTAGTAGTGTGTTTCTAGTAGTGTGTTTCTAGTAGTGTGTTTCTAGTAGATTACTGTGTTTCTAGTAGTGTGTTTCTAGTAGTGTGTTTCTAGTAGAGTGTTTCTAGTAGTGTGTTTCTAGTAGAGTGTTTCTAGTAGAGTGTTTCTAGTAGTGTGTTTCTAGTAGTGTGTTTCTAGTAGTGTGTTTCTAGTAGAGTGTTTCTAGTAGAGTGTTTCTAGTAGAGTGTTTCTAGTAGTGTGTTTCTAGTAGTGTGTTTCTAGTAGAGTGTTTCTAGTAGAGTGTTTCTAGTAGAGTGTTTCTAGTAGAGTGTTTCTAGTAGAGTGTTTCTAGTAGAGTGTTTCTAGTAGTGTGTTTCTAGTAGTGTGTTTCTAGTAGTGTGTTTCTAGTAGTGTGTTTCTAGTAGAGTGTTTCTAGTAGAGTGTTTCTAGTAGTGTGTTTCTAGTAGTGTGTTTCTAGTAGAGTGTTTCTAGTAGTGTGTTTCTAGTAGAGTGTTTCTAGTAGTGTGTTTCTAGTAGTGTGTTTCTAGTAGTGTGTTTCTAGTAGAGTGTTTCTAGTAGTGTGTTTCTAGTAGTGTGTTTCTAGTAGAGTGTTTCTAGTAGTGTGTTTCTAGTAGTGTGTTTCTAGTAGTGTGTTTCTAGTAGAGTGTTTCTAGTAGTGTGTTTCTAGTAGAGTGTTTCTAGTAGATTACTGTGTTTCTAGTAGTGTGTTTCTAGTAGTGTGTTTCTAGTAGAGTGTTTCTAGTAGTGTGTTTCTAGTAGAGTGTTTCTAGTAGAGTGTTTCTAGTAGAGTGTTTCTAGTAGTGTGTTTCTAGTAGAGTGTTTCTAGTAGTGTTTCTAGTTGTGTGTTTCTAGTAGTGTGTTTCTAGTAGAGTGTTTCTAGTAGAGTGTTTCTAGTAGAGCGTTTCTAGTAGAGTGTTTCTAGTAGTGTGTTTCTAGTAGAGTGTTTCTAGTAGAGTGTTTCTAGTAGAGTGTTTCTAGTAGAGTGTTTCTAGTAGAGTGTTTTTAGTAGTGTGTTTCTAGTAGAGTGTTTCTAGTAGAGTGTTTCTAGTAGAGTGTTTCTAGTAGAGTGTTTCTAGTAGTGTGTTTCTAGTAGAGTGTTTCTAGTAGAGTGTTTCTAGTAGAGTGTTTCTAGTAGAGTGTTTCTAGTAGTGTGTTTCTAGTAGTGTGTTTCTAGTAGATTACTGTGTTTCTAGTAGTGTGTTTCTAGTAGTGTGTTTCTAGTAGTGTGTTTCTAGTAGAGTGTTTCTAGTAGTGTGTTTCTAGTAGAGTGTTTCTAGTAGAGTGTTTCTAGTAGTGTGTTTCTAGTAGTGTGTTTCTAGTAGAGTGTTTCTAGTAGAGTGTTTCTAGTAGAGTGTTTCTAGTAGTGTGTTTCTAGTAGTGTGTTTCTAGTAGTGTGTTTCTAGTAGAGTGTTTCTAGTAGAGTGTTTTTAGTAGTGTGTTTCTAGTAGAGTGTTTCTAGTAGAGTGTTTCTAGTAGAGTGTTTCTAGTAGTGTGTTTCTAGTAGAGTGTTTCTAGTAGTGTGTTTCTAGTAGTGTGTTTCTAGTAGTGTGTTTCTAGTAGAGTGTTTCTAGTAGTGTGTTTCTAGTAGAGTGTTTCTAGTAGATTACTGTGTTTCTAGTAGTGTGTTTCTAGTAGAGTGTTTCTAGTAGTGTGTTTCTAGTAGAGTGTTTCTAGTAGAGTGTTTCTAGTAGAGTGTTTCTAGTAGTGTGTTTCTAGTAGTGTGTTTCTAGTAGAGTGTTTCTAGTAGTGTGTTTCTAGTAGAGTGTTTCTAGTAGAGTGTTTCTAGTAGAGTGTTTCTAGTAGAGTGTTTCTAGTAGTGTGTTTCTAGTAGAGTGTTTCTAGTAGTGTGTTTCTAGTAGAGTGTTTCTAGTAGAGTGTTTCTAGTAGTGTGTTTCTAGTAGAGTGTTTCTAGTAGAGTGTTTCTAGTAGAGTGTTTCTAGTAGTGTGTTTCTAGTAGATTACTGTGTTTCTAGTAGTGTGTTTCTAGTAGTGTGTTTCTAGTAGTGTGTTTCTAGTAGAGTGTTTCTAGTAGAGTGTTTCTAGTAGTGTGTTTCTAGTAGAGTGTTTCTAGTAGAGTGTTTCTAGTAGAGTGTTTCTAGTAGAGTGTTTCTAGTAGAGTGTTTCTAGTAGTGTGTTTCTAGTAGTGTGTTTCTAGTAGTGTGTTTCTAGTAGAGTGTTTCTAGTAGTGTGTTTCTAGTAGTGTGTTTCTAGTAGTGTGTTTCTAGTAGAGTGTTTCTAGTAGTGTGTTTCTAGTAGAGTGTTTCTAGTAGTGTGTTTCTAGTAGTGTGTTTCTAGTAGTGTGTTTCTAGTAGTGTGTTTCTAGTAGTGTGTTTCTAGTAGTGTGTTTCTAGTAGAGTGTTTCTAGTAGAGTGTTTCTAGTAGTGTGTTTCTAGTAGTGTGTTTCTAGTAGTGTGTTTCTAGTAGAGTGTTTCTAGTAGAGTGTTTCTAGTAGAGCGTTTCTAGTAGAGCGTTTCTAGTAGAGCGTTTCTAGTAGAGCGTTTCTAGTAGAGCGTTTCTAGTAGTGCGTTTCTAGTAGTGCGTTTCTAGTAGAGTGTTTCTAGTAGAGTGTTTCTAGTAGAGCGTTTCTAGTAGAGCGTTTCTAGTAGAGCGTTTCTAGTAGTGTGTTTCTAGTAGAGCGTTTCTAGTAGAGTGTTTCTAGTAGAGTGTTTCTAGTAGTGTCTTTCTAGTAGAGTGTTTCTAGTAGTGTGTTTCTAGTAGTGTGTTTCTAGTAGAGTGTTTCTAGTAGTGTGTTTCTAGTAGTGTGTTTCTAGTAGAGTGTTTCTAGTAGAGTGTTTCTAGTAGTGTGTTTCTAGTAGAGTGTTTCTAGTAGAGTGTTTCTAGTAGAGTGTTTCTAGTAGTGTGTTTCTAGTAGAGTGTTTCTAGTAGTGTGTTTTTAGTAGTGTGTTTCTAGTAGAGTGTTTCTAGTAGAGTGTTTCTATTAGAGTGTTTCTAGTAGTGTGTTTCTAGTAGAGTGTTTCTAGTAGTGTGTTTCTAGTAGAGTGTTTCTAGTAGTGTGTTTCTAGTAGTGTGTTTCTAGTAGTGTGTTTCTAGTAGAGTGTTTCTAGTAGTGTGTTTCTAGTAGAGTGTTTCTAGTAGATTACTGTGTTTCTAGTAGTGTGTTTCTAGTAGAGTGTTTCTAGTAGTGTGTTTCTAGTAGAGTGTTTCTAGTAGAGTGTTTCTAGTAGAGTGTTTCTAGTAGTGTGTTTCTAGTAGTGTGTTTCTAGTAGAGTGTTTCTAGTAGTGTGTTTCTAGTAGTAGTGTTTCTAGTAGAGTGTTTCTAGTAGAGTGTTTCTAGTAGAGTGTTTCTAGTAGAGTGTTTCTAGTAGTGTGTTTCTAGTAGAGTGTTTCTAGTAGTGTGTTTCTAGTAGAGTGTTTCTAGTAGAGTGTTTCTAGTAGTGTGTTTCTAGTAGAGTGTTTCTAGTAGAGTGTTTCTAGTAGAGTGTTTCTAGTAGTGTGTTTCTAGTAGTGTGTTTCTAGTAGATTACTGTGTTTCTAGTAGTGTGTTTCTAGTAGTGTGTTTCTAGTAGAGTGTTTCTAGTAGAGTGTTTCTAGTAGTGTGTTTCTAGTAGAGTGTTTCTAGTAGAGTGTTTCTAGTAGAGTGTTTCTAGTAGAGTGTTTCTAGTAGTGTGTTTCTAGTAGTGTGTTTCTAGTAGAGTGTTTCTAGTAGTGTGTTTCTAGTAGTGTGTTTCTAGTAGTGTGTTTCTAGTAGAGTGTTTCTAGTAGTGTGTTTCTAGTAGAGTGTTTCTAGTAGTGTGTTTCTAGTAGTGTGTTTCTAGTAGTGTGTTTCTAGTAGTGTGTTTCTAGTAGTGTGTTTCTAGTAGTGTGTTTCTAGTAGAGTGTTTCTAGTAGAGTGTTTCTAGTAGTGTGTTTCTAGTAGTGTGTTTCTAGTAGTGTGTTTCTAGTAGAGCGTTTCTAGTAGAGCGTTTCTAGTAGAGCGTTTCTAGTAGAGCGTTTCTAGTAGAGCGTTTCTAGTAGTGCGTTTCTAGTAGTGCGTTTCTAGTAGAGCGTTTCTAGTAGAGTGTTTCTAGTAGAGTGTTTCTAGTAGTGTGTTTCTAGTAGTGTGTTTCTAGTAGAGTGTTTCTAGTAGAGTGTTTCTAGTAGTGTGTTTCTAGTAGTGTGTTTCTAGTAGTGTGTTTCTAGTAGAGTGTTTCTAGTAGAGTGTTTCTAGTAGTGTGTTTCTAGTAGAGTGTTTCTAGTAGAGTGTTTCTAGTAGAGTGTTTCTAGTAGAGTGTTTCTAGTAGTGTGTTTCTAGTAGTGTGTTTCTAGTAGAGTGTTTCTAGTAGTGTATTTCTAGTAGTGTATTTCTAGTAGTGTGTTTCTAGTAGTGTGTTTCTAGTAGTGTGTTTCTAGTAGTGTATTTCTAGTAGTGTGTTTCTAGTAGTGTGTTTCTAGTAGTGTGTTTCTAGTAGATTACTGTGTTTCTAGTAGAGTGTTTCTAGTAGAGTGTTTCTAGTAGTGTGTTTCTAGTAGAGTGTTTCTAGTAGATTACTGTGTTTTTAGTAGTGTGTTTCTAGTAGTGTGTTTCTAGTAGTGTGTTTCTAGTAGTGTGTTTCTAGTAGTGTGTTTCTAGTAGTGTGTTTCTAGTAGTGTGTTTCTAGTAGTGTGTTTCTAGTAGAGTGTTTCTAGTAGATTACTGTGTTTTTAGTAGTGTGTTTCTAGTAGTGTGTTTCTAGTAGTGTGTTTCTAGTAGTGTGTTTCTAGTAGTGTGTTTCTAGTAGTGTGTTTCTAGTAGTGTGTTTCTAGTAGAGTGTTTCTAGTAGAGTGTTTCTAGTAGTGTGTTTCTAGTAGAGTGTTTCTAGTAGAGTGTTTTTAGTAGTGTGTTTCTAGTAGAGTGTTTCTAGTAGTGTGTTTCTAGTAGAGTGTTTCTAGTAGAGTGTTTCTAGTAGAGTGTTTCTAGTAGTGTGTTTCTAGTAGTGTGTTTCTAGTAGAGTGTTTCTAGTAGTGTGTTTCTAGTAGAGTGTTTCTAGTAGTGTGTTTCTAGTAGTGTGTTTCTAGTAGTGTGTTTCTAGTAGTGTGTTTCTAGTAGTGTGTTTCTAGTAGTGTGTTTCTAGTAGTGTGTTTCTAGTAGAGTGTTTCTAGTAGAGTGTTTCTAGTAGAGTGTTTCTAGTAGAGTGTTTCTAGTAGTGTGTTTCTAGTAGTGTGTTTCTAGTAGTGTGTTTCTAGTAGAGTGTTTCTAGTAGTGTGTTTCTAGTAGTGTGTTTCTAGTAGAGTGTTTCTAGTAGTGTGTTTCTAGTAGAGTGTTTCTAGTAGTGTGTTTCTAGTAGTGTGTTTCTAGTAGTGTGTTTCTAGTAGTGTGTTTCTAGTAGTGTGTTTCTAGTAGTGTGTTTCTAGTAGAGTGTTTCTAGTAGAGTGTTTCTAGTAGTGTGTTTCTAGTAGTGTGTTTCTAGTAGAGTGTTTCTAGTAGAGTGTTTCTAGTAGAGTGTTTCTAGTAGAGCGTTTCTAGTAGAGCGTTTCTAGTAGAGCGTTTCTAGTAGAGCGTTTCTAGTAGTGTGTTTCTAGTAGTGTGTTTCTAGTAGAGTGTTTCTAGTAGAGTGTTTCTAGTAGAGTGTTTCTAGTAGAGTGTTTCTAGTAGATCGTTTCTAGTAGAGCGTTTCTAGTAGAGCGTTTCTAGTAGTGTGTTTCTAGTAGAGTGTTTCTAGTAGAGTGTTTCTAGTAGTGTGTTTCTAGTAGAGTGTTTCTAGTAGTGTGTTTCTAGTAGTGTGTTTCTAGTAGAGTGTTTCTAGTAGAGTGTTTCTAGTAGTGTGTTTCTAGTAGAGTGTTTCTAGTAGAGTGTTTCTAGTAGTGTGTTTCTAGTAGAGTGTTTCTAGTAGAGTGTTTCTAGTAGTGTGTTTCTAGTAGAGTGTTTCTAGTAGTGTGTTTCTAGTAGTGTGTTTCTAGTAGTGTGTTTCTAGTAGTGTGTTTCTAGTAGTGTGTTTCTAGTAGTGTGTTTCTAGTAGAGTGTTTCTAGTAGTGTGTTTCTAGTAGTGTGTTTCTAGTAGAGTGTTTCTAGTAGTGTGTTTCTAGTAGTGTGTTTCTAGTAGAGTGTTTCTAGTAGATTACTGTGTTTCTAGTAGTGTGTTTCTAGTAGTGTGTTTCTAGTAGAGTGTTTCTAGTAGTGTGTTTCTAGTAGAGTGTTTCTAGTAGAGTGTTTCTAGTAGTGTGTTTCTAGTAGAGTGTTTCTAGTAGAGTGTTTCTAGTAGAGTGTTTCTAGTAGAGTGTTTCTAGTAGAGTGTTTCTAGTAGAGTGTTTCTAGTAGTGTGTTTCTAGTAGAGTGTTTCTAGTAGTGTGTTTCTAGTAGAGTGTTTCTAGTAGAGTGTTTCTAGTAGTGTGTTTCTAGTAGTGTGTTTCTAGTAGAGTGTTTCTAGTAGTGTGTTTCTAGTAGAGTGTTTCTAGTAGAGTGTTTCTAGTAGTGTATTTCTAGTAGTGTGTTTCTAGTAGTGTGTTTCTAGTAGAGTGTTTCTAGTAGAGTGTTTCTAGTAGTGTGTTTCTAGTAGTGTGTTTCTAGTAGAGTGTTTCTAGTAGAGTGTTTCTAGTAGTGTGTTTCTAGTAGTGTGTTTCTAGTAGTGTGTTACTAGTAGAGTGTTTCTAGTAGTGTGTTTCTAGTAGAGTGTTTCTAGTAGAGTGTTTCTAGTAGAGTGTTTCTAGTAGAGTGTTTCTAGTAGTGTGTTTCTAGTAGTGTGTTTCTAGTAGTGTGTTTCTAGTAGAGTGTTTCTAGTAGTGTATTTCTAGTAGTGTATTTCTAGTAGTGTGTTTCTAGTAGTGTGTTTCTAGTAGTGTGTTTCTAGTAGTGTGTTTCTAGTAGAGTGTTTCTAGTAGAGTGTTTCTAGTAGAGTGTTTCTAGTAGTGTGTTTCTAGTAGAGTGTTTCTAGTAGATTACTGTGTTTTTAGTAGTGTGTTTCTAGTAGTGTGTTTCTAGTAGTGTGTTTCTAGTAGTGTGTTTCTAGTAGTGTGTTTCTAGTAGTGTGTTTCTAGTAGTGTGTTTCTAGTAGTGTGTTTCTAGTAGAGTGTTTCTAGTAGATTACTGTGTTTCTAGTAGTGTGTTTCTAGTAGTGTGTTTCTAGTAGTGTGTTTCTAGTAGTGTGTTTCTAGTAGTGTGTTTCTAGTAGAGTGTTTCTAGTAGAGTGTTTCTAGTAGTGTGTTTCTAGTAGAGTGTTTCTAGTAGAGTGTTTTTAGTAGTGTGTTTCTAGTAGAGTGTTTCTAGTAGTGTGTTTCTAGTAGTGTGTTTCTAGTAGTGTGTTTCTAGTAGAGTGTTTCTAGTAGTGTGTTTCTAGTAGAGTGTTTCTAGTAGTGTGTTTCTAGTAGTGTGTTTCTAGTAGTGTGTTTCTAGTAGTGTGTTTCTAGTAGTGTGTTTCTAGTAGTGTGTTTCTAGTAGATTACTGTGTTTCTAGTAGAGTGTTTCTAGTAGTGTGTTTCTAGTAGATTACTGTGTTTCTAGTAGTGTGTTTCTAGTAGAGTGTTTCTAGTAGTGTGTTTCTAGTAGAGTGTTTCTAGTACTGTGTTTCTAGTAGAGTGTTTCTAGTAGTGTGTTTCTAGTAGTGTGTTTCTAGTAGAGTGTTTCTAGTAGATTACTGTGTTTCTAGTAGAGTGTTTCTAGTAGTGTGTTTCTAGTAGATTACTGTGTTTCTAGTAGAGTGTTTCTAGTAGTGTTTCTAGTAGAGTGTTTCTAGTAGATTACTGTGTTTCTAGTAGTGTGTTTCTAGTAGTGTGTTTCTAGTAGAGTGTTTCTAGTAGAGTGTTTCTAGTAGAGTGTTTCTAGTAGTGTGTTTCTAGTAGAGTGTTTCTAGTAGAGTGTTTCTAGTAGAGTGTTTCTAGTAGTGTGTTTCTAGTAGAGTGTTTCTAGTAGTGTGTTTCTAGTAGAGTGTTTCTAGTAGTATGTTTCTAGTAGTGTGTTTCTAGTAGTGTGTTTCTAGTAGAGTGTTTCTAGTAGAGTGTTTCTAGTAGAGTGTTTCTAGTAGAGTGTTTCTAGTACTGTGTTTCTAGTAGTGTGTTTCTAGTAGTGTGTTTCTAGTAGAGTGTTTCTAGTAGTGTGTTTCTAGTAGTGTGTTTCTAGTAGTGTGTTTCTAGTAGTGTGTTTCTAGTAGAGTGTTTCTAGTAGAGTGTTTCTAGTAGAGTGTTTCTAGTACTGTGTTTCTAGTAGTGTGTTTCTAGTAGTGTGTTTCTAGTAGTGTGTTTCTAGTAGAGTGTTTCTAGTAGAGTGTTTCTAGTAGAGTGTTTCTAGTAGTGTGTTTCTAGTAGAGTGTTTCTAGTAGAGTGTTTCTAGAAGATTACTGTGTTTCTAGTAGTGTGTTTCTAGTAGAGTGTTTCTAGTAGTGTGTTTCTAGTAGTGTGTTTCTAGTAGTGTGTTTCTAGTAGTGTGTTTCTAGTAGTGTGTTTCTAGTAGAGTGTTTCTAGTAGTGTGTTTCTAGTAGAGTGTTTCTAGTAGTGTGTTTCTAGTAGTGTGTTTCTAGTAGTGTGTTTCTAGTAGTGTGTTTCTAGTAGTGTGTTTCTAGTAGAGTGTTTCTAGTAGAGTGTTTCTAGTAGAGTGTTTCTAGTAGTGTGTTTCTAGTAGAGTGTTTCTAGTAGAGTGTTTCTAGTAGAGTGTTTCTAGTAGTGTGTTTCTAGTAGTGTGTTTCTAGTAGTGTGTTTCTAGTAGTGTGTTTCTAGTAGAGTGTTTCTAGTAGTGTGTTTCTAGTAGTGTGTTTCTAGTAGTGTGTTTCTAGTAGTGTGTTTCTAGTAGTGTGTTTTCAGTAGGGCAGTGTGTTTTCAGTAGGGTAATGTGTTTTCAGTAGGGTAGTGTGTTTCTAGTAGTGTGTTTTCAGTAGGGTAGTGTGTTTCTAGTTGGGTAGTGTGTTTCTATTTGGGTAGTGTGTTTTCAGTATGGTAGTGTGTTTTCAGTATGGTAGTGTGTTTTCAGTATGGTAGTGTGTTTTCAGTAGGGTAGTGTGTTTTCAGTAGGGTAGTGTGTTTTCATTAGGGTAGTGTGTTTTCAGTAGGGCAGTGTGTTTTCAGTAGGGTAGTGTGTTTTCAGTAGGGTAGTGTGTTTTCAGTAGGTTAGTGTGTTTTCAGTAGGGTAGTGTGTTTTCAGTAGGGTAGTGTGTTTTCAGTAGGGTAGTGTGTTTTCAGTAAGGTAGTGTGTTTTCAGTAGGGCAGTGTGTTTTCAGTAAGGTAGTGTGTTTTCAGTAGGGTAGTGTGTTTTCAGTAGGGTAGTGTTGTTTTCAGTAGGGCAGTGTGTTTTCAGTAAGGTAGTGTGTTTTCAGTAGGGTAGTGTGTTTTCAGTAGGGCAGTGTGTTTTCAGTAAGGTAGTGTGTTTTCAGTAGGGCAGTGTGTTTTCAGTAGGGCAGTGTGTTTTCAGTAGGGCAGTGTGTTTCTAGTAGTGTGTTTTCAGTAGGGTAGTGTGTTTTCAGTAGGGTAGTGTGTTTTCAGTAGGGTAGTGTGTTTTCAGTATGGTAGTGTGTTTTCAGTAGGGTAGTGTGTTTTCAGTAGGGCAGTGTGTTTTCAGTAGGGCAGTGTGTTTTCAGTATGGTAGTGTGTTTTCAGTAAGGTAGTGTGTTTTCAGTAGGGCAGTGTGTTTTCAGTAAGGTAGTGTGTTTTCAGTAGGGTAGTGTGTTTTCAGTAGGGTAGTGTGTTTTCAGTAGGGCAGTGTGTTTTCAGTAAGGTAGTGTGTTTTCAGTAGGGTATTGTGTTTTCAGTAGGGCAGTGTGTTTTCAGTAAGGTAGTGTGTTTTCAGTAGGGCAGTGTGTTTTCAGTAGGGCAGTGTGTTTCTAGTAGTGTGTTTTCAGTAGGGTAGTGTGTTTTCAGTAGGGTAGTGTGTTTTCAGTAGGGTAGTGTGTTTTCAGTAGGGTAGTGTGTTTTCAGTAGGGCAGTGTGTTTTCAGTAGGGCAGTGTGTTTTCAGTAGGGTGGTGTGTTTTCAGTAGGGCAGTGTGTTTTCAGTAAGGTAGTGTGTTTTCAGTAGGGTAGTGTGTTTTCAGTAGTGAGTGTGTTTTCAGTAAGGTAGTGTGTTTTCAGTAGGGCAGTGTGTTTTCAGTAGGGCAGTGTGTTTCTATTAGTGTGTTTTCAGTAGGGTAGTGTGTTTTCAGTAGGGCAGTGTGTTTTCAGTAGGGCAGTGTGTTTTCAGTAGGGTAGTGTGTTTTCAGTAGGGCAGTGTGTTTTCAGTAAGGTAGTGTGTTTTCAGTAGGGCAGTGTGTTTTCAGTAGGGCAGTGTGTTTTCAGTAAGGTAGTGTGTTTTCAGTAGGGTAGTGTGTTTTCAGTAGGGCAGTGTGTTTTCAGTAGAGCAGTGTGTTTTCAGTAAGGTAGTGTGTTTTCAGTAGGGCAGTGTGTTTTCAGTAGGGCAGTGTGTTTCTAGTAGTGTGTTTTCAGTAGGGTAGTGTGTTTTCAGTAGGGTAGTGTGTTTTCAGTAGGGTAGTGTGTTTTCAGTAGGGTAGTGTGTTTTCAGTAGGGCAGTGTGTTTTCAGTAGGGTAGTGTGTTTTCAGTATGGTAGTGTGTTTTCAGTAGGGTAGTTTGTTTTCAGTAGGGCAGTGTGTTTTCAGTAGGGCAGTGTGTTTTCAGTATGGTAGTGTGTTTTCAGTAGGGTAGTGTGTTTTCAGTAGGGTAGTGTGTTTTCAGTAGGGTAGTGTGTTTTCAGTAGGGCAGTGTGTTTTCAGTAGGGCAGTGTGTTTTCAGTAGGGTAGTGTGTTTTCAGTATGGTAGTGTGTTTTCAGTAGGGCAGTGTGTTTTCAGTATGGTAGTGTGTTTTCAGTATGGTAGTGTGTTTTCAGTAGGGTAGTGTGTTTTCAGTATGGTAGTGTGTTTTCAGTAGGGCAGTGTGTTTTCAGTAGGGCAGTGTGTTTTCAGTAAGGCAGTGTGTTTTCAGTAGGGCAGTGTGTTTTCAGTAGGGTAGTGTGTTTTCAGTAGAGTAGTGTGTTTTCAGTAGGGTAGTGTGTTTTCAGTAGGGTAGTGTGTTTTCAGTAGGGTAGTGTGTTTTCAGTAGGGCAGTGTGTTTTCAGTAGGGTAGTGTGTTTTCAGTATGGTAGTGTGTTTTCAGTATGGTAGTGTGTTTTCAGTAGGGCAGTGTGTTTTCAGTAGAGCAGTGTGTTTTCAGTATAGTAGTGTGTTTTCAGTATGGCAGTGTGTTTTCAGTAGGGTAGTGTGTTTTCAGTAGGACAGTGTGTTTTCAGTAGGGCAGTGTGTTTTCAGTATAGTAGTGTGTTTTCAGTATAGTAGTGTGTTTTCAGTAGGGCTGTGTGTTTTCAGTAGGGCAGTGTGTTTTCAGTAGGGTTGTTTTTTTCTTGTAAGGTAGTGTATTTCTAGTAGCGTCGTGTTTGACCATTAGGGTAGTGTGTTTGTAACAAGATCCCCACACTCATCTCTGGAAGTTTATCTTGTTTTCCACGTTTCAGGGTGACTTTTCAGCATCTTTTTTTACTGTCAGAGAGAAATGCAAGAGAGTGAGAAAACAAAGGAGTTTAGCCTGTCAAACCAACTCTCAGAGAAGGTGCATTGTAACTTGAGCTTCAGTGAAAATAGCATTTTTCCACCTTAGACTATTTTATCCAAATCATGCTGTGTTGTTGTTGCTTTGTGGTTCTAGTTGAGGCCTTTTGGCACTACCCTCAATGGCACACAGACAAGCATCATCTGCCTTTGGAGTTTCCAACAGCTGGCATTCTTTATTCCCCACCCACCCGTGCTACTCTCCACTCCAACCTACGACTGCGCCCAATCAGACAAGTCCTTATGCAACGCTCCTCTCAATCGCACCTCTCAGTCTTTTCCCAACCACTTAATTGGCCTGTTTCATGTTAACATACACTACCGTTCAGAAGTTTGGGGTCACTTAGAATTGTTCCGGAGTTGCCTCTTCATTTTAATGAAGCTGCCAGTTGAGGACTTGTGAGGCGTCTGTTTCTCAAACTAGACACTCTAATGTACTTGTCCTCTTGCTCAGTTGTGTACCGGGGCCTCCCACCCCTCTTTCTATCCTGGTTAGAGCCAGTTTGCGCTGTTCTGTGAAGGGAGCAGTACACAGCGTTGTACAAGATCTTAAGTTTCTTGACAATTTCTCACATGGAACAGCCTTCATTTCTCAGAACAAGAATAGACTGACGAGTTTCAGATGAAAGGTCTTTGTTTCTGGCCATTTTGAGCCTTTAATCAAACCCACAAATGCTGATGCACCAGATACTCAACTAGTCTAAAGAAGGCCAGTTTTATTGCTTCTTTAATCAGGACAACAGTTTTCAGCTGTGTTAACATCATTGCAAAAGGGTTTTATAATGATCAATTAGCCTTTTAAAATTATAAACTTGTATTAGCTAACACAACGTGCCATTAGAACACTGGAGTGATGGTTGCTGATAATGGGCCTCTGTACGCCTGTGTAGATCTTCATTAACAATGTCTACACTGTCTTTCTGATCAATTTGATGTTTTTTTAATGGACTAGAAATGTGCTTTTATTTAAAAAATATGGACATTTCTAAGTGACCCCAAACTTTTAAAGGGTATTGTATGTACAGTATAATACACTGATAGCTCAATAGCTGTTGGGTCTTCTGTAATAATGTCTGTGTATAATCAGTGGATATACAGAAGCTTAGTGTATACAGTATATTAGTATGTTTTAGCTGCATTAGCGTATGTTCAGTGTATGCTAGCTAGCTTGTCTGTGCCGTCCTTGTGCTGCTGTTCTGTGCTGCTGTATGTTGTTGGCAGGCCATGTTTTCCCCAGGCTCTCCTGTCTCTCTTTCATTCTGTTTCTCTCTCTCTCTCTCTCTCTCTCCTCTCTCACTCTCTCTCTCTCTCCTCTCTCTCTCTCTCTCTCTCTCTCTCTGGTTCTCTTTCTCCTCTCTTTCACTCTGATGAATGGAGATCTGTTAATGTCGACCTTTAGCGAATATTGTTGTCCTTCACTGTGGCCGCCACTTGCTTGTTCACCCTTTTCCCTCTCTGTCTCTACGTCGCTCTCACTGTGCTGTACTGAGTGGATTACATTCACTCACAGAGGGGGTCAACCAACACAGGCTCGGAGGGATGTTCCCAAAGTCCTTCATTTCTCATTCATCCTCTCTTCTTCCCGTATGCTGTCATTTAGGTTCCTTTCACCCCCCCCTGTTGTCTTCCTCAGCTCCCTTCCTCCCTCCTCCTCTCCATTCAATTCAAGGGCTTTATCTGCATGGGAAACATATGTTAACATTACCAAAGCAAGTGAAGTAGATCATAAACAATAAAAATGAACAGTAAACATTACACTCAGAGGTTCCAAAATAATAAAGACATTTCAAATGTCATATTATGTCTATATACAGTGTTGTAACGATGTGCAAATAGTTAAACTACAATAGGGAAAATAAATAAACAAAAATATGGGTTGTATTTACAATGGTGTTTCTTCTTCACTGGTTGCCCTTTTCTTGTGGCAACAGGTCACAAATCTTGCTGCTGTGATGGAACACTGTGGTATTTCACCCAGTAGATATGGGAGTTTACTCTCCCTACCTCCTCCTTTCCCCCTCTCCCTAGTTACCTCCCTCTCTCCCTCTCCTACTACTAACCCTCCACCACCCCTCCCTCTCTCTCTCTCCCACTACTAACCCTCCACCACCCCTCCCTCCCTCTCTCTCCCGCTACTAACCCTCCACCACCCTTCCCTCACTCTCTCTCTCACTACTACCCCTCCACCACCCCTCCCTCACTCTCTCTCCCACTACTCCCCCTCCACCACCCCTCCCTCTCTCTCTCTCCCACTACTACCCCTCCACCACCCCTCCCTCTCTCTCTCTCCCACTACTACCCCTCCACCACCCCTCCCTCACTCTCTCTCTCACTACTACCCCTCCACCACCCCTCCCTCACTCTCTCTCCCACTACTACCCCTCCACCATCCCTCCCTCACTCTCTCTCCCACTACTACCCCTCCACCACCCCTCCCTCACTCTCTCTCCCACTACTCCCCCTCCACCACCTCTCCCTCACTCTCTCTCCCACTACTCCCCCTCCACCTTTCTCTCTCCCACTACTCCCCCTCCACCACCCCTCACTCTCTCTCTCTCCCACTACTAACCCTCCACCACCCCTCCCTCCCTCTCTCTCCCGCTACTAACCCTCCACCACCCTTCCCTCACTCTCTCTCTCACTACTACCCCTCCACCACCCCTCCCTCACTCTCTCTCCCACTACTCCCCCTCCACCACCCCTCCCTCTCTCTCTCTCCCACTACTCCCCCTCCACCACCCCTCACTCTCTCTCTCTCCCACTACTAACCCTCCACCACCCCTCCCTCCCTCTCTCTCCCACTACTAACCCTCCACCACCCCTCCCTCCCTCTCTCTCCCGCTACTAACCCTCCACCACCCTTCCCTCACTCTCTCTCTCACTACTACCCCTCCACCACCCCTCCCTCACTCTCTCTCCCACTACTACCCCTCCACCACCCCTCCCTCTCTCTCTCTCCCACTACTACCCCTCCACCACCCCTCCCTCTCTCTCTCTCCCACTACTACCCCTCCACCACCCCTCCCTCACTCTCTCTCTCACTACTACCCCTCCACCACCCCTCCCTCACTCTCTCTCCCACTACTACCCCTCCACCATCCCTCCCTCACTCTCTCTCCCACTACTACCCCTCCACCACCCCTCCCTCACTCTCTCTCCCACTACTCCCCCTCCACCACCTCTCCCTCACTCTCTCTCCCACTACTCCCCCTCCACCTTTCTCTCTCCCACTACTCCCCCTCCACCACCCCTCACTCTCTCTCTCTCCCACTACTAACCCTCCACCACCCCTCCCTCCCTCTCTCTCCCGCTACTAACCCTCCACCACCCTTCCCTCACTCTCTCTCTCACTACTACCCCTCCACCACCCCTCCCTCACTCTCTCTCCCACTACTCCCCCTCCACCACCCCTCCCTCTCTCTCTCTCCCACTACTACCCCTCCACCACCCCTCCCTCTCTCTCTCTCCCACTACTACCCCTCCACCACCCCTCCCTCACTCTCTCTCTCACTACTACCCCTCCACCACCCCTCCCTCACTCTCTCTCCCACTACTACCCCTCCACCATCCCTCCCTCACTCTCTCTCCCACTACTACCCCTCCACCACCCCTCCCTCACTCTCTCTCCCACTACTCCCCCTCCACCACCCCTCCCTCACTCTCTCTCCCACTACTCCCCCTCCACCTTTCTCTCTCCCACTACTCCCCCTCCACCACCCCTCACTCTCTCTCACTCCCTCTGTAAATCATTAGCATTTCTCTCCGTATTGCGACGGCACCTCCTCGCTGTGTCATTTCTAAAATGACAGATTTACTTTTTAAACAAACCCAACAACAAGCGCTGGGGAAATTAATTGTAGCTTTTTGTTGAATTGATGGCAGCTGGCGACGTCCTTTATCTCCCCCCGAAAATGAATATGAATGTATTTTATGGACGGGACGGGGTGGATTCCATCTCTCATTGGCTAACTCATTCTCTGGCCCCTCCCCCTTTTGCATTTATCTACAAGAGGCTCTCCGTCATGGTGAAGTAGGAGCAGAGCCAGATGAATTACCTGTCAGAACACAGGAAAGAAGATAAAAAGCAGAGCCATCCCCACTTGGGAAATATGACGATGTGTTCCAGTTGTCAGACAAACGCAGGACAGAATGACTGTTGTAATTAGTGTAGACGGGGGAAAAAACTGATGTGAATCTTAACAAATGTCTTATTTTTTCTCTCTGTTGTGTGTGTGTGTTTACATGTGTGTGTGTGTGTGCGTACTTGTTTTTCTGTCTTTTCGCCTGTGTGTGCATATGTACGTCTCTGTGTGCATGTGTGTGTGTCTGTGTTTGTCCCTGTCTCTGTGCTTGCCTGTGTGTGTCTGTCTGATTGTCTACGGTTACATGTGTGTGGATACGCAGGTCACGGTGTCGGACGGCGGTCCCAGCCCCAAACACACCACGGTGTGGGTGATCGTCCACGTGCTTGATGAGAATGACAACAAGCCCACGTTCCCAGAGAAGGTGTACCAGATCAAGCTACCAGAGCGGGACAGGAGGAAGAGAGGAGAGTCTATCTACAGGGCCTTTGCCTACGACAGGGATGAAGGGGTTAACGCTGACCTCTCCTACAGCATCGTCGACGGCAACGAGGACGGCAAGTTCTTCATCGACCCCAAGACGGCGGTGGTGTCATCACGAAAGCAGTTCACCGCCGGGAGCTACGACATCCTCACTGTATGTGACATTTGAACTTCACTTTGAATCTGTGTTTGTCTTTCTAACCAACTGCCATTCTCTTTGTCTTTTTCTACTCTCTCTCTCTCTCTCTCTCTCTCTCTCTCTCTCTCTCTCTCTCTCTCTCTCTCTCTCCCCCTCTCTCTCTCTCTCTCTCTCTCTCTCTCTCTCTCCTCTCTCTCCCCCCCTCTCTCTCTCTCTCTCTTTCTCTCTCTCTCCTCTCTCCCCCCTCTCTCTCTCTCTCTTTCTCTCTCTCTCCCCCTCTCTCCCCTCTCTCTCCCCCCTCTCTCTCTCTCTCTCCCCTCTCGCGCTCTCTCTCTCTCTCTCTCTCTCTCTCTCTCTCTCTCTCTCTCTCTCTCTCTCTCTCTCTCTCTCTCTCTCTATCGCTCTCTCTATCGCTCTCTCTCTCTCTCTCTCTCTCTCTCTCTCTCTCTCTCTCTCTCTCTCTCTCTCTCTCTCTATCGCTCTCTCTCTCCACTCTCTCCCCCATCTCGCTCTCCCCCCTCTCCCCCATCTCTCTCTCTCTCTTCCCTCTCTCTCTTCCCTCTCTATCTCTTTCATTTAGACAAATGTACAAAAAGCTCCTAATTCAAGTCTTGGTTCCTCCCCATCCCCAGATCAAAGCCACAGATAATGGACGCCCCCAGAAGTGGTCGACGGCACGCCTGCACATCGAGTGGATCCGTAAGCCCCCGGCCTTGGCGAATCCCCTCCTATTCGACGAGCAGTACTACAACTTCACCGTCATGGAGAGCGACAAGGTGGCCGAGATAGTGGGTGTGGTCTCAATGCAACAGAACTCCAATCCCCTCTGGTTCGACATCATAGGTAAGGCTCCGCCCAGAGGCGGGGGCTGGTGGGTGGGGTTTGTTAGTGGGAGGCATATATCTGACTGGCTGAGGTGAGGTCAGTCAGGTAGGCTGTGTACCATTATTGGTGCATGGGGTTTGGGTTGACGGTTTGGTTTGATGTGTGTGTTTGTGCGTGAGGCCCAGCTCAGGTACTGTGACCTCACTGCATGGTCTGTTGCCAGTGTGTCTCTCTCTCTCTCTCCTCTGCCATCCCACGGTCACCATGGCGATTTGAGCACAAACCACCAGCTGTAAAGGTCTGTATGTCAGTGGAGAAGCAATTGAGATGTCTCAAAGTCCCTGCCAGATATTCTGGGAACTCTAGTGGAGAAAAATGGCATGAGCTTAAAGGGGTTAATTCACTGTCTTTGGAAGACTGACACCATCTTACATTTAGAAATGAACTGCCCCTTTAAAGTGCTTTAATATTCATGCTGTTTTTTACCATAAGGATTGATCCTCATTCTACCAACTACAGCTGCTAAGAAATATGTCTTTGACATGCTGATTTCAGAAACAATTTAATGTGTCTTATTCTCACTGTAAAGCATGTTGTGTAAGATCAGTGGAATGTCCCTTTAAGAGGCTTGAAATGCCAGGGACATGCCACACAAAGTATTTTCTTTATCTGAAACCTTTTGATATTTTGAGTCTAATCCCTATCCACATAAAAGACTCAACAAGGTTATGTGATGTTCCGTTTTTATATCTGCAGTTTTCTGCAAACAACAGCCACATTTAACAAGTTCACGTTGTTTGGTGAATGAATTACTGTCAAAGCTTGTCGGTTTTAATCTTGCTTTAATAATTTTCATTAATTTAATAAACATTGTAAAATCCATGTAGTTTTATTAGAAATTACATTTTGTTAGAATTAACATGATTAGGCTGTTCAACTTTCTAGGAATTGATTGTGGTCCGTCTATATAACTATTTTTATATAATGTAATATAATATTTATAAAGCTGACAATTCTCTAGCCGAACTGCACTGTGGGTAGGTAAGTTTATGTTGAGCGCATTCAGTCCAGAGACAAGTGGATGGACTACATGGTCAGGTCCTCATTTCCCAGAATGCTCCATGATCCATCTCTCTTTTGTTGTCACTGAGCAGTGGCGGTCAGTGTGTGTTCCAGTGGGAGATACCTTCTGGCTTGTGCTTCCAGCTCTAGGCTCTCTCTGACTATGGCTGCTCTCTCTGGCCTACTACTCTACTCTCCTCCTCTTCTGTACGCTCCTCTCCTCCTCTTTTCTCTGCTCAATGCCTCACTTGTCCTCTGGAATCACATCTCTCTCTCCTTCTCTCTCCCTCCTCTTAATTCCTCCTCCCTTTGCCCTATGTATCTCCCTGTCCTTCCATTATTTCCTTACTTTCCTCACCTTCTCTTTCCTCCTCCTCCCCTTTTCTGTCTCACCTCCACTCCCCTTCGCACCCTCTCCCGCTGTCTCTCTTCTTTCCTTTCTCCCTGTCTCACTCTTTCTCTCCTCTTCTCTCCTCTCTCAATGCTTCGTGTCTGGAAGGTCCCAGGCCTTTCCAGGAGATGTTCTATATACTGCAGACCGCTTGTGGCAGGAACTGTTCCACAGAAGGTATCTCAGTTTGACTCCGAACTGCTTTTTTCTGCTTCCTTTTCCTTTACTTCCTCTTTTGTTTTACCCATCATTCACCTGTGCTTTTCCCATCATTCACTATGTGCCCAGTGCTGCTCACGCCTTCGTCTGATTGGTTGGTTTGAGGCAAAGGGGGTGGGGCAGGTAAAAGGGTTTTTCCCTACACAGAAGCTCGACAGAATGGATGGTTGTGTGTGTGTGTGTGTGTGTGTGTGTGTGTGTGTGTGTGTGTGTGTGTGTGTGTGTGTGTGTGTGTGTGTGTGTTGTACATCCCACACAGAAGCTCAACGGTCGCTCAACGGAGTGTGGATGTGTGTGTTTGTGTGTGCTTCCCTCATGTATAATGTACAGTGTAACTCTTTCTTCCAAGGTTAACATAAGTGATTTGTTTTGGAGAAATTCCTTGCTGTACTAAATTGGCTATCAGACTCTGTGGTGTCCCTTTATAGTGAAGCCCATATCTGCTGCCATGGCAACGATCCCTGAGCGACCCTGGCGACAGCTTTGTCTAATGACCTGCTAAAGCATCAGTGTTTGGGGAAACATCACGCCCACCATCCCCGAGCTGTCAGCTACACACACACACACAGAAGTGGAATCACAAGCACACACACACACACACACACACACACACACACACACACACACACACACACACACACACACACACACACACACACACACACACACACACAGAGGTGGAATCACACGCACAGGCACACACACACACAGAGGTGGAATCACACGCACAGGCACACACACACACACACAGAGGTGGAATCACACACACAGGCACACACACACACACACACACACACACACACACACAGAGGTGGAATCACACGCACACACACAAACACACACACACACACACACAGAGGTGGAATCACACGCACAGGCACACACACATGCAGGAACACACGTACGGACACACACAAACACTTACCCACAGAAAACAATACACACACACTCTTTTGTACTCACACATACACGCGCACACATACAGACACACACACACTACATTATTACATATACCTCCCACTGACGACCCAATTAAGTGGATGGCTGGATAGTGGGAGTTGTGGGAGTTGTGGGTTAGGGGTGAGCACATGGTCACTGTGCCCCTGGTTAGAGAGGGTCCCTCACTGTAACTGTCTGTTTCTCTGCCACAGGCACCTTTCCAAACAGAGGAACCAACAGGGAGAGGATGGAGGGAGAGAGAGGGAGAGGCGAGGGGTAGGGATAACGATAGAGAGAGGGAGAGGCGAGGGGTAGGGATAACGATAGAGGGAGAGGCGAGGGGTAGGGATAACGATAGAGAGAGGGAGAGAGAAAGACAGAGTGAAGAAGAGATGGAAAGTGGAGGAGTGAAATGAGAGACTTATTAAAAATGGAAGGAGCAGAGGTCAGAAGAGAAAGAGATGAGAAGAGGAGAGACTTATTAAAGAGAGAGGGGCTTAGTGAAAAGTGGAGAGAGGGAGAAAGGAAACATAGGTGGGACAGCCTCAGGGATGGATTGGATTAGAGTGAGGAGATGGAGGGAGTGTTATAAGAAAATGCCCAGGTGTGTGTGTGTGTGTGTGTGTGTGTGTGTGTGTGTGTGTGTGTGTGTGTGTGTGTGTGTGTGTGTGTGTGTGTGTGTGTGTGTGTGTGTGTGTGTGTGTGTGTGTGTGTGTGTGTGTGTGTGTGTGTGTGTGTGTGTGTGTGTGTGTGTGTGTGTGTGTGTGTGTGTGTGTGTGTGTGTGCGCGTGCTCAGGAGCCAGGTGAGAGTAGAGGAGCTAAACACTGTGATTCATTTACGGGCCAGACCCAGACATCCCAGGCCATTATTCACCAGAAGACCATGGACACACGCACGCACACACACACCACACCACACTCACACACTGACACACACACACTTAATTATGCACCTGCACACACACACACACGTAAACACGAATCCACTGCTAAACGCATTACTGCCCAGAAAGTAAAACATAGCCATTTGACTATAATTTAGCTGCTATTAAACCTCCTAAACCCAAACACACACACCGTCCAAACGGATGCTGTTTTAACCACTCAACGTTTGCCATGTCAACCATCCAGCCAGCACATCCTATAAACACTTCATCAAGTTGTCCTCTTATAGACGAGCCACCACAACCCTACACTACATTCTGAGCAGCTGGTTTCCATATATCAAGTCAACCCAGACAGCTGGGTTCTATATATCAAGTCAATCCAGACAGCTGAGTTCTATATATCAAGTCAATCCAGACAGCTGTGTTCTATATATCAAGTCAATCCAGACAGCTGAGTTCTATATATCAAGTCAATCCAGACAGCTGAGTTCTATATATCAAGTCAATCCAGACAGCTGAGTTCTATATATCAAGTCAATCCAGACAGCTGAGTTCTATATATCAAGTCAATTCAGACAGCTGAGTTCTATATATCAAGTCAATTCAGACAGCTGAGTTCTATATATCAAGTCAATCCAGACAGCTGGGTTCTATATATCAAGTCAATCCAGACAGCTGAGTTCTATATATCAAGTCAATCCAGACAGCTGAGTTCTATATATCAAGTCAATCCAGACAGCTGAGTTCTATATATCAAGTCAATTCAGACAGCTGAGTTCTATATATCTAGTCAATCCAGACAGCTGAGTTCTATATATCAAGTCAATCCAGACAGCTGAGTTCTATATATCAAGTCAATCCGGACAGCTGAGTTCTATATATCAAGTCAATCCAGACAGCTGTGTTCTATACATCAAGTCAATCCAGACAGCTGAGTTCTATATATCTAGTCAATCCAGACAGCTGTGTTCTATACATCAAGTCAATCCAGACAGCTGAGTTCTATATATCAAGTCAATCCAGACAGCTGGGTTCTATATATCAAGTCAATCCAGACAGCTGAGTTCTATATATCAAGTCAATCCAGACAGCTGAGTTCTATATATCAAGTCAATCCAGACAGCTGAGTTCTATATATCAAGTCAATCCAGACAGCTGAGTTCTATATATCAAGTCAATCCAGACAGCTGGGTTCTATATATCAAGTCAATCCAGACAGCTGTGTTCTATACATCAAGTCAATCCAGACAGCTGTGTTCTATACATCAAGTCAATCCAGACAGCTGAGTTCTATATATCTAGTCAATCCAGACAGCTGAGTTCTATATATCAAGTCAATCCAGACAGCTGAGTTCTATACATCAAGTCAATCCAGACAGCTGAGTTCTATATATCAAGTCAATCCAGACAGCTGGGTTCTATATATCAAGTCAATCCAGACAGCCTTGTTCTATATATCAAGTCAATCCAGACAGCTGAGTTCTATATATCAAGTCAATCCAGACAGCCTTGTTCTATACATCAAGTCAATCCAGACAGCTGAGTTCTATATATCAAGTCAATCCAGACAGCTGAGTTCTATACATCAAGTCAATCCAGACAGCCTTGTTCTATATATCAAGTCAATCCAGACAGCTGAGTTCTATATATCAAGTCAATCCAGACAGCTGTGTTCTATATATCAAGTCAATCCAGACAGCTGAGTTCTATATATCAAGTCAATCCAGACAGCTGAGTTCTATATATCAAGTCAATCCAGACAGCTGGGTTCTATATATCAAGTCAATCCAGACAGCTGAGTTCTATACATCAAGTCAATCCAGACAGCCTTGTTCTATATATCAAGTCAATCCAGACAGCTGAGTTCTATACATCAAGTCAATCCAGACAGCCTTGTTCTATATATCAAGTCAATCCAGACAGCTGTGTTCTATATATCAAGTCAATCTAGACAGCTGAGTTCTATATATCAAGTCAATCCAGACAGCTGTGTTCTATATATCAAGTCAATCTAGACAGCTGAGTTCTATATATCAAGTCAATCCAGACAGCTGAGTTCTATATATCAAGTCAATCTAGACAGCTGAGTTCTATATATCAAGTCAATCCAGACAGCTGTGTTCTATATATCAAGTCAATCTAGACAGCTGAGTTCTATATATCAAGTCAATCCAGACAGCTGTGTTCTATATATCAAGTCAATCCAGACAGCTGAGTTCTATATATCAAGTCAATCCAGACAGCTGTGTTCTATATATCAAGTCAATCTAGACAGCTGAGTTCTATATATCAAGTCAATCCAGACAGCTGTGTTCTATATATCAAGTCAATCCAGACAGCTGTGTTCTATATATCAAGTCAATCCAGACAGCTGAGTTCTATATATCAAGTCAATCCAGACAGCTGAGTTCTATATATCAAGTCAATCCAGACAGCTGTGTTCTATATATCAAGTCAATCCAGACAGCTGAGTTCTATATATCAAGTCAATCCAGACAGCTGAGTTCTATATATCAAGTCAATCCAGACAGCTGAGTTCTATATATCAAGTCAATCCAGACAGCTGAGTTCTATATATCAAGTCAATCCAGACAGCTGAGTTATATATATCAAGTCAATCCAGACAGCTGAGTTCTATATATCAAGTCAATCCAGACAGCTGTGTTCTATATATCAAGTCAATCCAGACAGCTGAGTTCTATATATCAAGTCAATCCGGACAGCTGAGTTCTATATATCAAGTCAATCCAGACAGCTGTGTTCTATATATCAAGTCAATCCGGACAGCTGAGTTCTATATATCAAGTCAATCCAGACAGCTGAGTTCTATATATCAAGTCAATTCAGACAGCTGAGTTCTATATATCAAGTCAATCCGGACAGCTGAGTTCTATATATCAAGTCAATCCAGACAGCCTTGTTCTATATATCAAGTCAATCCAGACAGCCTTGTTCTATATATCAAGTCAATCCAGACAGCTGAGTTCTATATATCAAGTCAATCCAGACAGCTGAGTTCTATATATCAAGTCAATCCAGACAGCTGAGTTTTATATATCAAGTCAATCCAGACAGCTGTGTTCTATATATCAAGTCAATCCGGACAGCTGAGTTCTATATATCAAGTCAATCCGGACAGCTGAGTTCTATATATCAAGTCAATCCAGACAGCTGGGTTCTATATATCAAGTCAATCCGGACAGCTGAGTTCTATATATCAAGTCAATCCAGACAGCTGAGTTCTATATATCAAGTCAATCCAGACAGCTGAGTTCTATATATCAAGTCAATCCAGACAGCTGAGTTCTATATGTCAAGTCAATCCAGACAGCTGAGTTCTATATGTCAAGTCAATCCAGACAGCTGAGTTCTATATATCAAGTCAATCCAGACAGCTGAGTTCTATATATCAAGTCAATCCAGACAGCTGAGTTCTATATATCAAGTCAATCCGGACAGCTGAGTTCTATATATCAAGTCAATCCGGACAGCTGAGTTCTATATATCAAGTCAATCCGGACAGCTGAGTTCTATATATCAAGTCAATCCAGACAGCTGAGTTCTATATGTCAAGTCAATCCAGACAGCTGAGTTCTATATATCAAGTCAATCCAGACAGCTGAGTTCTATATATCAACTCAATCCAGACAGCTGAGTTCTATATATCAAGTCAATCCAGACAGCTGAGTTCTATATATCAAGTCAATTCAGACAGCTGAGTTCTATATATCAAGTCAATCCAGACAGCTGAGTTCTATATATCTAGTCAATCCAGACAGCTGAGTTCTATATATCAAGTCAATCCAGACAGCCTTGTTCTATATATCAAGTCAATTCAGACAGCTGAGTTCTATAAATCAAGTCAATCCAGACAGCTGAGTTCTATATATCAAGTCAATCCAGACAGCTGAGTTCTATATACAGTATCAGGTCAATGCAGACAAAGCATGACTGTGATGATGATGCCAATTCAGTTTTATCCTATGTCCACGGTCCAGCCTATACCAATCAATCCCAGAAATCCCAGACTCCCCACTCACTCAATCAAACTATATCTTGGCCATTTTCTCAACCGATTGAAGCTAGTTAGCGAAGGCGTCGTTGTACTCATGAACTAATTTCCGAACAGAGTGGCGCTTGTTCTCATTTCCCTCTTCTTTTGTTCATTTGCTTTGTTTTATCTGTTTACGCCAAACACGAACTTTCTCCCCTCCTCCTTCGTTGAAAGGAAGATAAATATGCCTCTTAATCGGTTGTGCTGCCTGCCAGAGTGTTTTTAAGCACTGGAGCGGCTTCCCTTACTAATCTGAATGGAGAGACTGAAGGAAGCAATTTTAGCGTTCAACAGAGGGTTTAATAACAGCCATGTCACTGTGGGTTCGGTTTCCCCTCTATAATTTGGTGGAAGGGAACTGTTCTTTTTCCGGTCGCCCGGGTTTCCGCCGTGCCAGACCTCAGTGCCTCCTTTCCCAAAATGGAGCGTTGGGTTGGTTGGGTCATATAGGATGGAGCGTTGGGTTGGTTGGGTCATATAGGATGGAGCGTTGGGTTGGTTGGGTCATATAGGATGGAGCGTTGGGTTGGTTGGGTCATATAGGATGGAGCGTTGGGTTGGTTGGGTCATATAGGATGGAGCGTTGGGTTGGTTGGGTCATATAGGATGGAGCGTTGGGTTGGTTGGGTCATATAGGATGGAGCGTTGGGTTGGTTGGGTCATATAGGATGGAGCGTTGGGTTGGTTGGGTCATATAGGATGGAGCGTTGGGTCATATAGGATGGAGCGTTGGGTTGGTTGGGTCATATAGGATGGAGCGTTGGGTTGGTTGGGTCATATAGGATGGAGCGTTGGGTTGGTTGGGTCATATAGGATGGAGCGTTGGGTTGGTTGGGTCATATAGGATGGAGCGTTGGGTTGGTTGGGTCATATAGGATGGAGCGTTGGGTTGGTTGGGTCATATAGGATGGAGCGTTGGGTTGGTTGGGTCATATAGGATGGAGCGTTGGGTTGGTTGGGTCATATAGGATGGAGCGTTGGGTTGGTTGGGTCATATAGGATGGAGCGTTGGGTTGGTTGGGTCATATAGGATGGAGCGTTGGGTTGGTTGGGTCATATAGGATGGAGCGTTGGGTTGGTTGGATCATATAGGATGGAGCTTTGGGTTGGTTGGGTCATATAGGATGGAGCGTTGGGTTGGTTGGGTCATATAGGATGGAGCGTTGGGTTGGTTGGGTCATATAGGATGGAGCGTTGGGTTGGTTGGGTCATATAGGATGGAGCGTTGGGTTGGTTGGGTCATATAGGATGGAGCGTTGGGTTGGTTGGGTCATATAGGATGGAGCGTTGGGTTGGTTGGGTCATATAGGATGGAGCGTTGGGTCATATAGGATGGAGCGTTGGGTTGGTTGGGTCATATAGGATGGAGCGTTGGGTTGGTTGGGTCATATAGGATGGAGCGTTGGGTTGGTTGGGTCATATAGGATGGAGCGTTGGGTCATATAGGATGGAGCGTTGGGTTGGTTGGGTCATATAGGATGGAGCGTTGGGTTGGTTGGGTCATATAGGATGGAGCGTTGGGTTGGTTGGGTCATATAGGATGGAGCGTTGGGTTGGTTGGGTCATATAGGATGGAGCGTTGGGTTGGTTGGGTCATATAGGATGGAGCGTTGGGTTGGTTGGGTCATATAGGATGGAGCGTTGGGTTGGTTGGGTCATATAGGATGGAGCGTTGGGTTGGTTGGGTCATATAGGATGGAGCGTTGGGTTGGTTGGGTCATATAGGATGGAGCGTTGGGTTGGTTGGGTCATATAGGATGGAGCGTTGGGTTGGTTGGGTCATATAGGATGGAGCGTTGGGTTGGTTGGGTCATATAGGATGGAGCGTTGGGTTGGTTGGGTCATATAGGATGGAGCGTTGGGTTGGTTGGGTCATATAGGATGGAGCGTTGGGTTGGTTGGGTCATATAGGATGGAGCGTTGGGTTGGTTGGGTCATATAGGATGGAGCGTTGGGTTGGTTGGGTCATATAGGATGGAGCGTTGGGTTGGTTGGGTCATATAGGATGGAGCGTTGGGTTGGTTGGGTCATATAGGATGGAGCGTTGGGTTGGTTGGGTCATATAGGATGGAGCGTTGGGTTGGTTGGGTCATATAGGATGGAGCGTTGGGTTGGTTGGGTCATATAGGATGGAGCGTTGGGTTGGTTGGGTCATATAGGATGGAGCGTTGGGTTGGTTGGGTCATATAGGATGGAGCGTTGGGTTGGTTGGGTCATATAGGATGGCTCCAGACAGACAGACAGAGCGCCTTCTGAAGCCTCCATAGTTGGATTGTAATACTCTTAAATGGTTTATTTTTCATAATACTGTACGCTTTACTTTATTGTCATGTATGTTGCACTCCTCTAATGAGTGTAAAATCATCTGGTACGGATATGATTCTTATCAGCAAACTGAACTGTAAAAGCACTAGATTACTGTTAGCAGAATTGAAGTGAAAGAGAAAGGGGCGTGGCTGTTTTTCGTGTCTTCCTTCCACTTACAACTTTTGAGGAAAGCTATTAGGACCCCATCACTGGAGTTATAATTGTTTAAGAGACAAATGATGGAGAACTGGAAGTGTTTATCCTAACCCAAGCACAAATAGGACACACACACACACACACACACACACACACACACACACACACACACACACACACACACACACACACACACACACACACACACACACACACACACACACACACACACACACATGGTTGAGTGGTGGAGCATTATAGCCTTAGCTGATGCTGGGCTGAGGTCATGGCTTTATTAAACAGAGACGCCGGGGTGGAATCCCTTTGAGTCTGCACCACGAGTGCCACACACACACACACATACGCTAGTGCGCGCACATACACACCACACACACACACACATACACACACACACACATACTCATTCATATATAGTCCTAATATTTATATATTTCTTAATTCCATTATTTCACTTTTAGATTTGTGTGTATTGTTGTGTATTGTTAGATATTACTGCACTGTCGGAGCTAGGAACACAAGCATTTTGCTACACCCACAATAACATCTGCTAAATATGTGTATGTGACCAATACAATTTGATTTGATTTGATAGTATACGCACAGGCATGCAGACAAGCAGACACTTTCTCACATTCTCTTACCCTCACACACACACAACACACATACTCCGGATCCTTACATCACACCACACTCTGAGCTGTGAGCTGGGATCAGCGTGAGGCCTACATGTCAATTTAAATCAATTAGGTAGCAGAGATGAGGCTGTGGTTTAATTACAGCCGGTCTTAGTGGGCTCGTTTCAGACTCAGGCCCATTCACGGCTGGAGCTCCATTGACACAGGCTCTGTTAATTCAGTCTTTCAGGGCTCTGTTAATTCAGTATTTGATGGCTCTGTTAATTCAGTCTTTGAGGGCTCTGTTAATTCAGTCTTTGAGGGCTCTGTTAATTCAGTCTTTGAAGGCTCTGTTAATTCAGTATTTGAGGGCTCTGTTAATTCAGTCTTTGAGGGCTCTGTTAATTCAGTCTTTGAGGGCTCTGTTAATTCAGTCTTTGAGAGCTCTGTTAATTCAGTCTTTGAGGGCTCTGTTAATTCAGACTTTGAGGGCTCTGTTAATTCAGTCTTTGAAGGCTCTGTTAATTCAGTATTTGAGGGCTCTGTTAATTCAGTCTTTGAGGGCTTTGTTAATTCAGTCTTTGAGGGCTCTGTTAATTCAGTCTTTGAGGGCTTTGTTAATTCAGTCTTTGAGATCTCTGTTAATTCAGTATTTGAGGGCTCTGTTAATTCAGTATTTGAGGGCTTTGTTAATTCAGTCTTTGAGGGCTCTGTTAATTCAGTCTTTGAAGGCTCTGTTAATTCAGTATTTGAGGGCTCTGTTAATTCAGTCTTTGAGGGCTTTGTTAATTCAGTCTTTGAGGGCTCTGTTAATTCAGTATTTGAGGGCTTTGTTAATTCAGTCTTTGAGGGCTCTGTTAATTCAGTATTTGAGGGCTCTGTTAATTCAGTCTTTGAAGGCTCTGTTAATTCAGTATTTGAGGGCTCTGTTAATTCAGTCTTTGAGGGCTTTGTTAATTCAGTCTTTGAGGGCTCTGTTAATTCAGTCTTTGAGGACTTTGTTAATTCAGTCTTTGAGGGCTCTGTTAATTCAGTATTTGAGGGCTCTGTTAATTCAGTCTTTGAGGGAACTGTTAATTCAGTCTTTGAGATCTCTGTTAATTCAGTATTTGAGGGCTCTGTTAATTCAGTCTTTGAGGGCTTTGTTAAATCAGTCTTTGAGGGCTCTGTTAATTCAGTATTTGAGGGCTTTGTTAATTCAGTCTTTGAGGGCTCTGTTAATTCAGTATTTGAGGGCTCTGTTAATTCAGTCTTTGAAGGCTCTGTTAATTCAGTATTTGAGGGCTCTGTTAATTCAGTCTTTGAGGGCTTTGTTAATTCAGTCTTTGAGGGCTCTGTTAATTCAGTCTTTGAGGACTTTGTTAATTCAGTCTTTGAGGGCTCTGTTAATTCAGTATTTGAGGGCTCTGTTAATTCAGTCTTTGAGGGAACTGTTAATTCAGTCTTTGAGATCTCTGTTAATTCAGTATTTGAGGGCTCTGTTAATTCAGTATTTGAGGGCTCTGTTAATTCAGTCTTTGAAGGCTCTGTTAATTCAGTATTTGAGGGCTCTGTTAATTCAGTCTTTGAGGGCTCTGTTAATTCAGTATTTGAGTGCTCTGTTAATTCAGTCTTTGAGGGCTTTGTTAATTCAGTATTTGAAGGCTCTGTTAATTCAGTATTTGATGGCTCTGTTAATTCAGTCTTTGAGGGCTCTGTTAATTCAGTCTTTGAGGGCTCTGTTAATTCAGTCTTTGAAGGCTCTGTTAATTCAGTATTTGAGGGCTCTGTTAATTCAGTCTTTGAGGGCTCTGTTAATTCAGTCTTTGAGAGCTCTGTTAATTCAGTATTTGAGGGCTCTGTTAATTCAGTCTTTGAGGGCTCTGTTAATTCAGACTTTGAGGGCTCTGTTAATTCAGTCTTTGAAGGCTCTGTTAATTCAGTATTTGAGGGCTCTGTTAATTCAGTCTTTGAGGGCTTTGTTAATTCAGTCTTTGAGGGCTCTGTTAATTCAGTCTTTGAGGACTTTGTTAATTCAGTCTTTGAGGGCTCTGTTAATTCAGTATTTGAGGGCTCTGTTAATTCAGTCTTTGAGGGAACTGTTAATTCAGTCTTTGAGATCTCTGTTAATTCAGTATTTGAGGGCTCTGTTAATTCAGTATTTGAGGGCTTTGTTAATTCAGTCTTTGAGGGCTCTGTTAATTCAGTCTTTGAAGGCTCTGTTAATTCAGTATTTGAGGGCTCTGTTAATTCAGTCTTTGAGGGCTTTGTTAATTCAGTCTTTGAGGGCTCTGTTAATTCAGTATTTGAGGGCTTTGTTAATTCAGTCTTTGAGGGCTCTGTTAATTCAGTATTTGAGGGCTCTGTTAATTCAGTCTTTGAGGGAACTGTTAATTCAGTCTTTGAGATCTCTGTTAATTCAGTATTTGAGGGCTCTGTTAATTCAGTATTTGAGGGCTCTGTTAATTCAGTCTTTGAAGGCTCTGTTAATTCAGTATTTGAGGGCTCTGTTAATTCAGTCTTTGAGGGCTCTGTTAATTCAGTATTTGAGTGCTCTGTTAATTCAGTCTTTGAGGGCTTTGTTAATTCAGTATTTGAAGGCTCTGTTAATTCAGTATTTGAGGGCTCTGTTAATTCAGTATTTGAGGGCTCTGTTAATTCAGTCTTTGAGGGCTCTTTTAATTCAGTCTTTGAGGGCTCTGTTAATTCAGTCTTTGAGGGCTCTGTTAATTCAGTCTTTGAGGGCTCTGTTAATTCAGTCTTTGAGGGCTCTGTTAATTCAGTCTTTGAGGGCTCTCTTGTTTACTGGGTCTTTGTCTCTTAATTGTTATTTGGAAGAGGAGGAAAGACTTCAGTTTGTCACAGTCTCATTGGGTCTGTCTGAACCTAGTAATTACTCACAGATTGTCAGGAAGACGCACGCACGCACGCACGCACGCACGCACGCACGCACGCACGCACGCACGCACGCACGCACGCACGCACGCACGCACGCACGCACGCACGCGCGCACGCACGCACGCACGCACACACACACACACACACACACACACACACACACACACACACACACACACACACACACACACACACACACACACACACACACACACACACACACACATACATACATACATACATACATACATACATACATACATACACAGACACTTGTATTTGTGATCCAAGTGATTGTGCATGCCCACTCCCTATTAGTTTATGTGTGTGCACTTTTGTGTGTAATGTTGTATTTCTGTGTGTTTGTGTCTATTTATGTATTCCCTGGCAGAGAGCCAGGAATCGTTCAGATCATACACTCCCCACAACACTGTCACACCCACAATTCAGTCTCCTTCTCTGTTTTTCACTATCACAGATCCATACACTTATTAAAAAATATTTTTATGTGTGATAGAGTTTGTGTGTGAGAGGTAAAGCGAGAGAGAGAAGGAGAGAGAGAGAGAAGAGCTTGTGAGTGAGAGAGAAAAGAGAGTGTGATATTAATAAACCAGTCCCCCTCATCTGTCTCTAAACCCCTCTGCTCTCTATCCCCCCCTCCTGGCCAGGCGGTAACACTGACAGTCTGTTTGACATAGAGAAGGGCGTGGGCACCATCATCATCGCTAAGCCTCTTGACGCTGAGCAGCGCTCCTTCTACAACATGACTGTGGAGGTGACGGACGGGACCAACTCTGCAGCCACACAGGTACTGCAGCTGGAGACGCAGCATGTCAGATCTCTATTTATTCTCAGAAAGAGCCTAATCTCCTACCGGTACATGTTGATTTTGGCGTGCGTAATTTAAAGTTAACGTGGCACTGTTAGTATTGTGTTCTGTAGCTTGCTACCACCTATACATCTGAACACGCATAAACATGCACGTATGCACCCTAACACACACCCTAACACACACCCTAACACACACCCTCACACACACCCTCACACACACCCTCACAGACACTCTCACACACACCCTCATAAAGTACATGATAAACCACGTATAGTACCAGTCAAAAGTTTGGACACACCTACTCATTCCAGGGTTTTTCTTTATTTTTACTATTTTCTACATTGTAGAATAATAGTGAAGACATCAAAACTATGAAATAACACACATGGAATCGTGTAGTAACCAAGAAAGTATATTTAATATTTTTGATTCTTCAAAGTAGCCACCCTTTGCCTTGATGACAGCTTTGCACACTCTTGGCATTCTCTCAACCAGCTTCATGAGGTAGTCACCTGGAATGCATTTCAATTAACAATTTCAATTAACAGGTGTGCCTTGATAAAAGTCAATTAGTGTAATTTCTTTCCTTCTTAATGTGTTTGAGCCAATCAGTTGTGTTGTGACAAGGTAGGGGTGGTATACAGAAGATAGCCCTATTTGGTAAAAGATCAAGTCCATATTATGGCAAGAACAGCTCGAATAAGCAAAGAGAAACGACAGTCCATCATTACTTTAAAACATGGTCAGTCAATCCGGGAAATTTCAAGAACGTCAAAGTCGCAAAAACCTTCAACCGCTATGATGAAACTGGCTCATGAAACCGGTCATGGGCACCGCCACAGGAAAGGAAGACCCAGAGTTACCTCTGCTGCAAAGGATACGTTCATTAGAGTTAACTACTCAGATTGCAGCCCAAATAAATGCTTCACAGAGTTCAAGTAACAGACACATCTCAACATCAACTGCTCCGAATCAGGCCTTCATGATCAAATTGCTGCAAAGAAACCACTACTAAAGGACACCAATAATAAGAAGAGACTTGCTTGGGCCAAGAAACACGAGTAATGGACATACGGGTGGGAACCTGTCCAAATTTAAGATCTTTGGTTCCAACTGCCGTGTCTTTGTGAGACGCAGAGTTGGTGAATGGATTATCTCTGCATGTGTGGTTCCCACCATGAAGCATGGAGGAGGAGGTGTGATGGTGTGGGGTGCTTTGCTGGTGACACTGTCAGTGATTTATTTAGAATTCAAGGCGCAGTTAACCAGCATGGCTACCACAGCATTCTGCAGCGATATGCCATCCCATCTGGTTTGGGATTAGTGGGACTATCATTTGTTGTTCAACAGGACAATGACCCAACACACCTCCAGGCTGTGTAAGGGCTATTTGACCAAGGAGAGTGATGGAGTGCTGCATCAGATGACCTGGCCTCCACAATCACCCAACCTCAACATATTTCAGATAGTTTGGGATGTTGGACCGCAGAATGAAGGGAAAGCAGCCAACAAGTGCTCAGCATATGTGGGAACTTCAAGACTGTTGGAAAAACATTCCTCATTAAGCTGGTTGAGAGAATGCCAAGAGTGTGCTAAGCTGTCATCAAGGCAAAGGGTGGCTACTTTGAAGAATCTCAAATATATTTTGATTTGTTTAACACCTTTTTGGCTACTACATATGTGTTATTTCATAGTTTTGATGTCTTCACTATTATTCTACAATGTTGAAAATAGCAAAAATAATGAAAACCTTTGAATGAGTAGGTGTGTCCAAACTTTTGACTGGTACTGTATGTGCTTCTAATAGTTACATTTGAAACCACGTACACAGACCTCGCCTTCATGGACAGACACTACACACCCATTCCCAATGATTTCCCCCCCCCTTTTTTTTCCCATCAACCATTTTGAAAAACGTCTTTACATTCTTTGATGGATGGCGCCCGTCACATTGTCACATGAATGATGGCATACGGCGTGTCAAAGTCCTATCAGAGTGATCGGAACACTCTCTTCCCCCGCGTTTAATTCCTCTGGTCAAGGACGCGATGTGTCTCTTTCCTCTTTTAGATGTCATGTCATATACAATGTGTGTTCATTGTGTGTTAAATGCAGGTGACTGTGGCAGAACAGGACACGCACGCACGCACGCACGCACGCACGCACACGCACACACACACACACACACACACACACACACACACACACACACACACACACACACACACACACACACACACACACAGTAGAATGGATTAGCATTTTTATAGAGCAGAAGGGATTGCGCTGACATATGGAATGTGCTTGCAAGACACCTTATAATTTCCCTGTGACAGTCCGTTTCACGCATATGTCACTCTACCTGTTCCCTCCGTTGTCATTTTCAGGGCCAGTGCTTTTCAATACCCAGGAATTAGTCGTGCGTAAAGGAGAAATTCATACATATCATTTATATTCATATGTATTTAGTCATTTTGTCATATCCATCTGTCTGTCATGTTCCTACGGGGCATGGCAAAGTTTTTGTAAAGCATTCTGAGACTATGTGACAGGGAAACCAGTTCCCTGGTGAACATGATAGTATGCTGATAGTGATAATGCTATAGATTTAGATTATTATGAACACATTCACACATTCACTCACATCACATTTTTCAATTTCCCCCCTCCCCCTTTCATCGCTCTCTCTCTTCCTCTGTTCGTTGAGAATGTTAGCTGGAGGGAACTGCAACTGAGCTTCACTGCTGTGTGCCCTGACAGGGAGAGCCACCCCACTGCGCACAGATGTCAATTCAACATCTATTCCTCGTTGGTTCAACGTAATCTCATTGAAATGACAGCGCAATTCAACCAGTGTGTGCCCAGTGGGTATCCTCATTAAGTACAGAGGTCTAATAGCTAGCTAGAGCACAGGAAGCCAAAAACATCCCCTCTCAGCTACTCTACTCTCTACTCAGACTGAGTAGCTCTTTCTGTCTCAGTCGGTCCATTAGGCCATGTCACACCCTGCGTGATGGTACCTGTTCACGTTGTCCAAACCCCCTTGCTATTCATTCCAACACACACACACACACACACACACACATCACAGTCCCTACACACCCCTGCAAGATGTGCTGACTAAATCCCTGTGGGTGTACAATACATCCCCCCTGGCTAGAAGGATGAAGTTAGAAGCTAACGTTGAACAGAGCCTGACCTCAGCAGGAGCAGCTGACTGAAATTAACCTTTCACGAGCCTCTACCCCGGGTCCGGGATCACCCCCCACCCCCCCCCACACACTGATTAGCATAGCTAGCATAGCTTCACAAGTAGATAGTAGCATCTAAATATCATTAAATCACAAGTCCAAGACACCAGATGAAAGATACAGATCTTGTGAATAAACCCATCATTTCTGTTTTTTAAATTGTTTTACAGGGAAGACACAATATGTAAATCTATTAGCTAACCACGTTAGCAAAAGACACCACTTTTTTTACTCCACCAGTTTTTTACTCCATCAGTAGCTATCACAAATTCGGCCAAATAAAGATATAAATAGCCACTAACCAATAAAAAACCTCATCAGATGACAGTCTGATAACATATTTATGGTATAGGATAGGTTTTGTTAGAAAAAAGTGCATATTTCAGGTAGAAATCACAGTTTACAATTGCACCGACCATCACAACTCGACTAGAATTACTAAAGAGAGCAACGTGTATGACCAATTTACTCATCATAAAACATTTCATAAAAATAGACAAAGCATAGCAATGGAAAGACCCAGATCTTGTGATTTCAGACAATATTTCAGATTTTCTAAGCGTTTTACAGCGAAAACACAATAAATCGATAAGTTAGCATACCACATGTGCAAACGTTACCAGAGCATCGATTCAAGCCAAAGAGAGCTATAACGTAATCATCGCCAAAATATATTAATTTTTTCACTAACCTTCTCAGAATTCTTCCGGTGACACTCCTGTAACATCATTTTACAACATACATATAGAGTTTGTTCGAAAATGTGCATATTTAGCCATACAAAACCGTGGTTATACAATGAAAATACTAGCAAATCAAGCCTCAAAATGTCGGACGTCATCTTTCAGAGTGATCTAGTTTAATCGAAAGCTAATCATATACTTGACTAAAAAATACAAGGTTGACAGGAATCGAAAGACAAATTAGTTCTTAATGCAACCGCTGATTTACATTTCTAAAATTATCCTTACTGTGCAATACAGGGTTCGCCAAGTGAAGCGATAACAAACAAAATGGCGGATTATGCGTTTAAAATATTTCGACAGAACAACGATTTATCATATTAAATATTTCTTACTATGAGGTGATTTTCCATCAGATTCTTAGGCAATGTATCCTTTCTTGGGTCTAATCTTCTTTTGGTCGATAGATGTCCTCTGTCCTTCGAAATGTCCACTAACATCGACCGAGACCCCGAAACGTGCCCAAAGCTTCAAAGTGCACGACAAAGAAATTCCTCAAAATCGCACTAAACGGATATAAATTGCTATAAAACGGTTCAAATTAACTACATTATGATGTTTTTAACAACTATAACGAGTAAAAACATGACCGGAGAAATATCACTGGCTAAACAACCATTTGGAAGGAGGCAAGTCCGATGTCCATCTTGCGTAAGACGCGCGAAGGGAAAGAACGGTACTTCCACGTTTTGTTGTTTTATAGTGGCTCTGATTGTGCAATCGACTCCATTCAAAGCGTGATGACGTACTGACACCCAGAGGAAGACGTAGGCAGTGTCGGTTTCTCCATAGCATTTACAGGCACCTTAAAACCGACCCCAGATCAGGGGTCAAAATTTCTGAAATCTGACTCCCTGTCAGGAAAGGTGCTGTAGAAGTAGTTCTGTACCACTCAGAGACAAAATTCCAACGGCTATAGAAACTAGAAAGTGTTTTCTATCCAATAATAACAATAATATGCATATTGTACGATCAAGAATTGAGCACGAGGCAGTTTAATTTGGAGACCAAAAAATGCTAATGCGGAACAGCACCCCCTATAGTTGCAAGAAGTTATTAAGCTAGCTATAATCAAAAGATGGGCTACTATAAGTTCTTATAACAAAGAGTAGTGAGACAGACAGTGGTGAGTCAGGCTGCAATGGAGGAGGCAAAGGAGATATTGTCTCGCTATTGTTATTTTACTGCTGCTCTTTAATTACTTGTTACTTTTATTTATTATCCATAGCCTTGTTTTTTTTAAATTGCATTGTTGGTTAGGGGCGCGTAAGTAAGCAGTTCACTGTAAGGTCTACACCTGTTGTATTCAGCCCATTTGACTAATACAATTTGATTTGATTTGATACACAGAGAGGGGAAGCATTGGAGCAAGCAGGGAGAGAGGTTAGTAGTACAATGGTTCCCAAACTTGGGGTCCGGGACCCATGTGGTGTCCCCTAAAATGTAAAAATGGTCCCCTGAGAGAGTCTTTAATCCTATTACATTTTAGAGACAACTGTCAGAACTCACTTTCATGTCATTATGTGTTGGGGTAGCCTTCTTTGGGAGCTAAAATGTAGTAGTCTACGGTATAAAGACAATTTAAATATAAATACAATTTAATATTATGTACACTGAACAAAAATATATACACAACATGCAACAATTTCATATAAGGAGTTCATATAAGGAAATCAGTCAACATCATCAGTCCTGACTTACCACTCATGTATGTAGTAAATAAGTAGTGAAACACTTATTTTTTTGTAGAACTTGTAAGGTAGTGATGAATAGTATGTATAGTATGTATAATAGACCTGTATGCTCTCGTTGGCTGGCCCTCGCTTCATATTCGTCGCCAAACCCACTGGCTCCAGGTCATCTGTAAGTCTTTGCTAGGTAAATCCCCGCCTTATCTCAGCTCACTGGTCACCATAGCAGCACCCACCCATAGCACGTGCTCCAGCAGGTATATTTCACTGGTCACCCCCAAAGCCAATTCCTCATTTGGCCGCCTTTCCTTCCAGTTCTCTGCTGCCAATGACTGGAACGAATTGCAAAAATCACTGAAGCTGGAGACCCATATCTCCCTCACTAACTTTAAGCACCAGCTGTCAGAGCAGCTCACAGATCACTGCACCTGTACATAGCCCATCTGTACACCTGTACATAGCCCATCTGTAAATAGCCCATCCAACTTCCTCATCCCCATACTGTTATTTAATTTGTTTGCTCCTTTGCACCCCAGTATCTCTACTTGCACGTCCATCTTCTCCACATCTATTACTCCAGTGTTTAATTGCTAAATTGTAATTATTTCGCCACAATAGCCTATTTATTGCCTTACCTCCCTTATCCTACCTCATTTGCACACACTATATATGGACCTTTTCTCTACTGTATTATTGACTGTACGCTTGTTTATTCCATGTGTAACTCTGTGTTGTTGTATGTGTCGAAATGCTTTGCTTTATCTTGGCCAGGTCCCAGTTGTAAATGAGAACTTGTTCTCAACTAGGCTACCTGGTTAAATAAAGGTAAAATAAAATAAAAAATAGTAAGTTAATAATTTTTTCCCATGAGGTTGTGGCGATATACTGCCATCTGTTGGCGACTAGAAACAATTGCATAATAGGAACTATTACAAATTGATGGTCCTTGAAAATCAATATTAATGCTTGAAAAGGTCCTTGAATTTGACTTGCCACTGTCTGTACGAACACTGAAACACACACGGCGCACATACACACCTGTAAGACGTGCTGACAGTAGAGCCAGTCATGAGAGGCTGTGCAGAGTTCCCTTCTTCAACATCACAGATGGAGCCTCAGTGTGACGCCCAATGGGGGAAATCTCCGCTGGTCACCGGCAGGAAGACCTCTGCTGCTTCTGTCTTATATTTAGCCTTCCCTGCCGTTGGCCTCCCAATACGCCCTTCTTACGCAACGCAACCGCCTTTGTCATCGGCGGTGGGAATCTGCCGTTTGTGACTCACAAGGTTTCCATGAGTCATCAACCGTCAACACAGTACATGACACACAACAAGCACGTCAGCGAACATATGTCTCGATTGGCATATACAGTACATGGTGTATATAAGTACGTGAACTGCAAAAAACGTCTTATTCACATAATAGTTGTGACAGACTCGCAAATATGTACTGTATGACACGGAACTGTGCTGTATCTGACCGACTGTATATGTTATGGCCTACCCTTCACTCCCACTGAAGACTGAAGACAAAAACATTTGTGTGCTGTAGTACTATGACATTTTGGCCTAACCCTACCCACAACAACCCTCTCTCCTTCTCCTCTCCAGGTCCACATCACAGTGTTGGACAACAACGACAACGCGCCTGTCTTCTCCCAGCCCACCTATGACATCACCATCTCTGAGGACACGCCCCCGGAGACAGAGGTGGTCCAGGTGTTAGCGTCGGACCGTGACGAGCGCCACCGTCTCACCTACTCCCTCCACAGCGCCATCGACCCCTACAGCCTGCGTCTGTTCCGTATTGACCCCAACACTGGCACGGTGTATACTACAGAGAGACTGGACCACGAGGCTAGAGCACAGCACATCCTCACTGTCATGGTAAGAGACTGATACCGTTAATGTTGTATCAAATACGATTAGGTTATCTTGAATCTCGTTGTAAGGGAGGATTCCATTTGCGTTATTTGGTCACATTCCCTTATGATTCTACATGAAAAATCCCTCCGTTGGTCATGGATGTGCTGAAGCTGTCAGAGGAGGAGAGGAGAGGAGAGGAGAGGAGAGGAGAGGAGAGGAGAGGAGAGGAGAGGTTGAGGAATACAGGAGACAGAGAGAGGAGAGAGAGGAGAGGAGAGGAGAGGAGAGGAGAGGAGAGGAGAGGAGAGGAGAGGAGAGGAGAGGAGAGGAGAGGAGAGGAGAGGTTGAGGTTGAGGTTGAGGAATACAGGAGAGCTGAGGAGAGGAGAGGAGAGGAGAGGAGAGGAGAGGAGAGGAGAAAAGACAGTAGAGATGTAGTGGTTCAAGAGCATTATCCTTATTGCGGCAGTTTAATATTCTAATGTAACTCTCCTGCTAGAGGCAGACTACTCCTGTCTGTGTTCTCATTTTACCTGAGCTCATCGTTAAGCAATTACACAAATTACTGAGAGCAGTGAACCAACATCTCACCCTCGTCAGGGGAATGAGACGGTTTTAGAAACCATGACTGTTTGTGTGTGTGTGTGGGTGGGTGGGTGGGTGGGTGGGTGGGTGGGTGGGTGGGTGGGTGGGTGGGTGTGTGGGTGGGTGGGTGGGTGGGTGTGTGTGTGTGTGTGTGTGGAGTCTGACTGTGTTTGTGTGTGTGGAGTTCTGAAATGAATCATCCTCATTCACTCTGTTTTACTTCATTTCATCTGGTTCAGTGGGTAGCATAAATAGGAAACGACTGCTCATCCTACCACTGTAGTCGTACCGTTTTAATGTCTTCTCAAATCATTATAATTATAGATTATACGGTGTCATTTTGAAGCCAGATAGGAACATCTGCCTGACATCTTTTATTAGGGAAAATATTTCAGTTTAGGCGGGCTCACTGATTTAATTTGGTGAAATCCACAGGTAGACAGTATCTTTAATATCTGACATTCGGTGTGCCCATGACAGTGTCTGCTGTGCTGGAACCAGGTATGTAAGGGCATTGGTATAGGGTACAATGTATAGGCTACAATATGATCATTATCTCATAATTATAACATCTTCCTGCACCAAAGAGATAAGAGGTCTAACAATATAAATATACATTGACTACACATAACCACTACAGAGTCCAAGATGACTTTCCCCAACCAGAGCACGTATAACAGTTTTGGCTATTGTGCGTAGCTGCTTTGATTAATAGAAAGACCGAGCCACAGTGACGCACCTATTATCCTGAGCCTCAGGCGTACATAGACACAGACAGAACAGAGACAGAACAACTCTATTGTCTCCAATGGACCCAGTGATCTTCCGCCTAACACTTCCTCAGTATCATAATACCATTCAGTCTAGGACTATTATAACACTCATAGGCCCATTGGGTTGTGTTAAGAGTGTTGGACTAGCCAGCGTTTCATAATACCGCCAGCAGAGCTAGCGCTAATTCTGATGCTAATGCTGGTTCTATTAATACTCCCCCTGTGTGGCGCCTCGTGTGAGACAGGCTTTGCCTCTGATCCCGTTCTCTTGTTGTGGAGAGTCTCGCATAAATCCATCTGATTAGCCCTCGAATTCTCATCTGATCTCCCAATGACGGGATTAGTCCGTCCCAAAAGACCCAGAACGGTTTGCAGTGACACTCCCTTTTCATTTCATGGGAAGTTAAAGCTTCAGTACATGTTTTAAAGGGAAACTTCAGTAATGTTGTCCTATTGATTCTGTTTGTATGTTAATTCATTGCCGTAACACATAAAGTTATTTTGTAATAGGCAAGTGTTCATTTTGCCTCATGCCGGTTATATAATGAGAAATGTAATAGTGGCTGATAATACTATACACCTGCGTTAATAGACTAATGATTAGAATCATTTTTCGCCCTCAGGTAAAAGACCAGGAGTTTCCGTACAGGAGGAACCTGGCCCGAGTGTTGGTGGATGTTGAGGATGTTAATGACCATGTCCCAGTGTTCACCAGTGCTCTGTACGAGGGTTCGGTCTATGAGTCTGCAGCAGTGGGCTCTGCTGTGCTCCAGGTGACTGCCCTGGACAAAGACAAGGGAGAAAACGCAGAACTCTTCTATACCATGGAATCAGGTGAGCAACTATAGAAATGGCATTGTAAATAAACAATATGGCCCGAGGAGGTGTGGTTTATGGCCAATATACCACAGCTAAGGGCTGTTCTTAGCACGACACAACGCTGCGTGCCTGGACACAGCCCTTAGCTGTGGTATATTGGCCATATACCACAAACCTCCGAGGAGCCTTACTGCTATTATCAACTGGTTACCAATGTAATTAGAGCAGTAAAAATAAATGTTTCGTCATACCCATGGTATACCATCTGATACTGTTTACCACTGCTTTCAGCCAATCAGCTTTCTTTGCTCGAACCACCCAGTTTATAAAAAGAGTTTTCCCAAATTCTGTTTTCTCACTTTTATTTAACCTGATTTTAGATGTGAGTGTTTTGTGAGTGTTTTACTCTCAAATGTACAATTGTTCACAGAGAAACAATACAATTGGATGTTCTGAGTCCATGTCATGCTTAAATCACGTCAGAAGACCATTTTTTGGGGGGTCTGGAAGTAAACTAACAATTTTTTTTGTAGTGTAATTTTAGTTGCGCATCTGGCCCTTTAATTACCGTCTAATTTGAGGAACGTACCATCTAATATGACGGTCTAGCGATGGTTCTGTACTGCTACTACTCATTTCATTAGAACATTTTAGATACAAATGATATACTTACTCATGATATACTTCTGCCAGGTAAGCTTACTTTGCAGTTAACATTTAATTGAGAATGTTTTGGGGAAAGTATTTCTGTCAACCTACATGACGGTTATCACATTAACTGGCTTCACACAGAGTGATAGACAAACCAGCGCACCACACAGACAGACAGGGGCAATATTGCTGGAAATGAATTGGCAGATATTGTATTGGGTTAGTTTTTTTAAGCCAATAGTGGCTAACCAGGGGTAGGATAATGTTAATATTGCGTTGATTAGATAGTAGCTGGGAGCTTGCGGTGTCTGATACTTGTGTCTGATACATGTGAGACAACGTGATAATTGCATGTACTTTCAGAATTGTTTGGCGAGCTACTCGGAGGTGGGCTTCAAGGTACTTGTAGCTCCCGATCGACCTGTTGGAGACCCCTGATATAGACAGTATATCGATAATAGATGACAATATACAAACAGTTGATATAGATTTCGATGCACTAGTTTTTATCACTGAATATTCATTCTTATGTCTGTTTTCCTTTAGGCAACACAGGGAACACGTTCCGGATTGAGCCGGTTCTGGGGATCATCTCTGTGGCCCGCGAGCTCGACCTTTCCACCATCGGCTACTACGTCATTACCGTCAGAGTCACCGATAACGGCTCCCCGCCACTCTTTGCCACCTCTGTGGTTCGCATCGCCGTCACACTCTCCGACAACGCCGGACCCAAGTTCCCCCAGACCGAGTACCAGGCCGAGGTCACAGAGAACGTTGCCGTGGGAACCTCTGTCACCACAGTAAGCGCCATGAGCCAATCCACGCTGACCTACGACATCCGACATGGCAACAGCGAACGCACCTTCAGGATCAACCAGTACAGTGGCGTGATCACAACTCAGAAACCCTTGGACTATGAGACCACAGCATCTTACAACCTGATCGTCCAGGCCACCAATATGGCTGGCATGGCCTCCAACGCCACCCTGCTCATACGGGTGGTGGATGAAAACGACAACCCACCTGTGTTCCAGCTGCTGTGCTACCAGGGTAGTATCAGCGAGGCGGCGCCCATCAACAGTGTGGTCCTGAACCCAGATAAAACTCCTCTGGTCATCAAGGCCACTGATGCTGACCGCAACCAGAACGCTCTCCTGGTCTATCAGATCGTTGAGGACACAGCCAAAATGTTCTTTACAGTGGATTCTGGCACCGGCTCCATCAGGACTATCGCCAACCTGGACCACGAGACGTTTGCTAGTTTTAACTTTCATGTTCATGTGAGAGACAGTGGGAGGCCTCAGCTGACAGCGGATAGCCCCACCGAGGTCACCATCCAGGTGATCGACACAAATGACTCTCCACCTCGCTTCACCCAAGACACCTACGAAACTGTCCTGCTGCTGCCCACCTATGTAGGAGTGGAGGCATTACAGGTCTCAGCTATGGACCCAGACCAAAATGTCCCCACAGAGCTCACCTACTCAGTGACAGATGGCAACCTGGAGCACTTTTCCATCCAGCCCTCCAGCGGCATCATCACCGTCAAAAACAACAACTTCTCCAAGGAACGGTTCCGCTTCAACGTCAAAGTGTCCGACGGTAAGTTCTCCAGCACTGCTCTAGTCACTGTTCTGGTCCGTGAGACGCTGGACTCTGGCCTCTTCTTCGCCCACAGCCTCTACTCCTCGTCCATCCAAGAGAACAATACCAACATCACCAAAGTGGCCGTGGTCAACGCAGTGGGGAATCGCCTCAATGAGCCCCTCAAGTACACCCTACTGAATCCTGGGACACGTTTCCGGATCCGATCCACCTCTGGCGTAATCCAGACCACTGGCATTCCCTTCGACCGTGAGGAGCAGGAGTTCTATGAGCTGGTGGTGGAGGCTGGGAGGGAGCATGACCGTCTGCGTGTTGCCAGGGTAATGGTCAGGGTGCAGGTAGAGGACATTAACGACAACGCTCCTGTGTTCGTGGGACTACCGTATTACGCTGCTGTCCAAGTGGAGGCCGAACCCGGTTCGCCCATATTCCGGGTCACCGCCGTGGACCGTGACAAAGGCATCAACGGAGAGGTGTCCTACTACCTGAAAGATGACCACGGACACTTTGAGATCGACAGGCTGACGGGCGGGCTCCGTCTGAAGAAGTCTTTTGAGTCTGACCTGTCCAACCAGGAGTACCAGATGGTAGTTTACACCAAGGACGGAGGTTACCCTCCTCTTTCCTCCACCTTAGAGTTCCCCATCACCGTGGTGAACAAGGCCATGCCCGTCTTCGACAAGTCCTTCTACGCAGTGTCGGTGAACGAGGACGTAGCGGTACACACTCCCATATTAGGAATCAACGCCACCAGCCCTGAGGGCCAGAACATAATATACACCATCGTGGAGGGAGACCCCTCTCTGCAGTTTGACATCGGCTTTGACACCGGAGTCATTAGAGTCATCAACTCCGTGGACTATGAGATCGCCTCATCCTTCCGTCTGACCGTCAGAGCCACAGACTACCTGACCGGCGCCCGTGCTGAGGTGGACGTAGATGTCACAGTTAATGATGTCAATGATAACCCTCCGGTGTTTGAGAAAACATCCTATAAGGCAGTTCTGTCTGAGACTGCCATGATTGGCACTCCGGCTCTGCAAGTGGTGGCTACCGACAAAGACTCTGAGAAGAACAACATTGTACGCTATCAGATATTCTACCCCACAGATGCCTACAACAGCACCGACCACTTCCACATCGACAGCAGCAGCGGCCTCATCCTGACCGCCCGCATGCTCGACCACGAGCTGGTCCAGCGCTATGATTTCATCGTCAGGGCAACCGATAACGGCTTCCCACCGCTGAGCAGTGAAGTGTCGGTCATGGTGGTGGTGAATGACATGAACGACAACCCTCCGGTGTTCAACCAGCTTCTCTACGAGGCCTATGTCAGCGAACTGGCCACGAGGGGCTATTTTGTGACCTGCGTCCAGGCTTCGGATGCTGACAGCTCCGACTATGACAAACTGGAGTACCGCATCCTGTCAGGAAACGAGAGAATGAACTTTGTGATGGATGGTAAGACGGGTATCATCACGCTGTCTGGTCACAGCAAGCAGAGGATGGAGCCAGCCTACAGTCTGAATGTATCCGTCTCTGATGGGGTGTTCACCAGCACAGCCCAGGTGCACATCAGGGTCCTGGGGGCCAACCTCTACAGCCCTGTGTTTGGACTGAATGCCTACGATGCAGAGCTACGGGAGAATGCAGCGGTAGGAACCAAGGTGATCCAGGTAAGAGCCTTTCATTTTAAAGTATTCAGCTTGTGGTAATGAATTGTGTATTTTATTTAATGAATCTTTGATGCACGTGATACTATATTTGTAATAGTAATTGTAATATGTTTTGTTTGACATGTTTACTATGTACAATACCCCATCTAAAAGAAAGTAACTTAACTATTATTACCAGGTGAGGGCGACCGATGCTGACCCAGGAGTGTTTGGCCAGATTACCTACTCATTCGTCAACGACGTGGGGAAGGACCAGTTTAGTGTGGACGCCAACGGTCAGATCACCACCCTGGAGAAGCTGGACAGAGAGGACCCTGCCAACAAGGACATCGTCCTTACGGTGGCGGCCCAGGACGGAGGTGGAAGGGCCTCCTACTGCACCGCCCGGGTCTCCCTGGTGGATGACAACGACAATGTCCCTCGCTTCAGAGCTACAGAATACCGTGCTTCCGTGAAATCTAACGTAGGCAAGGGCTTCTTGGTGACCCAGATCCAGGCATATGATCCTGACGACGGTGCCAACTCTAAGGTGACATACTCGCTCTACAGCGAGGCACACGTACCCGTGGTGGATATGTTAGAGATCGACCCTGACAACGGCTGGATGGTCACCAAGGGGAGTTTCAGCCAACTGCGCAACTCAGTCCTGTCTTTCTTTGTCAAAGCAGTAGATGGAGGTATCCCTGTCAAGCACTCTTTAGTATCAGTCTACATCCACGTCTTGGCACCTGACGCCCTCATTCCCTCCTTCACCCAACCCCAGTTCTCCTTTACCGTCCCAGAGGACACCCCTATAGGAGCTGCCCTAGGGTCCGTCCGCCTCATCACCCCACCAGGCTACGCCTCGCTGCCAGTCACCTTTGCTCTGGTCAACGGAGAGACCGGGGAGAACAACCAGGATGGAGTCCTGGTGGTGGACAGGGACACTGGGGTCATCAAGCTGGACAAGCCCCTGGACCACGAGGTCATCACTGCCTTCCACTTCAAGGTCACAGCCACCGTGCAGCAGGCCAAGCTGGACTCTGTGACCAGCGTCGACGTAGAAGTCAAAGTCCTGGATCTGAACGACAACAAGCCAGCATTTGAATCCAACTCTTACGAGGCGACAGTGATGGAAGGGATGCCTATCGGCACCATGATCATCCAGGTTCAGGCTCTGGACCCAGACTCTGGAGCTAACGGACAGGTTACATACAGCCTAGGCACGTTGGCGCAATCCGAAGGGGAGCCGGACCAATCCACACAGACCTTCACCATTGACAGCAACACGGGCTGGATCTCTACTCTCAAGGAGTTGGACCATGAGATGTACCCATCCTACGCCTTCCTGGTGGTAGCCTCAGACCTGGGGGAGACCCTGGCCCTCTCCTCCACCTCCACGGTGACCGTGGCCGTGTCGGACATCAACGACAACCCGCCCAGATTCCTGGATGAGAGGTACCTGGGCTCGGTGCGCGAGAGCGACCCCCCTGGTGAGGTGGTGGCTGTGCTCAACACTAGAGACGACGACAGCTCTGCAGTGAACCGCCAAGTCAGCTATCACATCACAGGTGAGTCAGAGAATTGGAGTGTGTGTGTTTTTAATGTGTTTAGCTGTCTGTCCTCTTTATGCATCTTTATATGTCTCACTGTCTGTCTTTCAACTTGTCTTCTGTCTCCCTGTCTCACTTCACTGCCTGCCTCTCTATCTATCTGTCTGTCTGTCTGCCTATCTCTCTGTCGGTCTCTCTGTCGGTCTTACTAGCTGTCTGTCTGTCTGTCGATCTGTCTGTCTGTCTGTCTGTCTGTCTCCTTGTTTACTTCAGATAAACTCTTCATTTGTATGCTGCCTGGCTCATCTCCAAACCATCACAACAACGCTCGTGAATGAACAAGAGGGAAACCAATAACAATAAATTAAGGATGAGGCGTGATTCATAATTCATACATTTCTTATTCGTATCTTAGGTATGTTTGCGCATACTAGCAGTGGAGGTTTGATTAATAAACAAAGGTTGTCACAGTAATAATGATTTGAATACTGCTGAGACTAGCTCTTTCCCAGATAAGCAATTTTTTCATCACAAAATATGACGTGCCTGCACAACCCCCCTGACATCGGCGAACGCCGCGGAGGTAGTAAATAGAGTTATAGTAAACAGTTTAAGAGTACCTGCGGTGCATTTGATGAAAGTTGTTGCTATAGCGATATGTCCTGTTTTTCTTTCTTTCCATAGCTTTAATGGTGTTTATTTTAAAGTGGAGACTGGAGAGGGTTAATTCGATTGTGGTTGACCCAGAGACATCAATGGGAGGTGATTTTCATAAATGTTTTTACCTTTTAGGGAGCTGAGTATTTGGTTTGGTGAAGTACCTGGCAGTTGAAAGAGTGGTAAAGTCTGTTTTGATACATAATGAAACAAATATATAAAAGGTGAGAGAGAAGAACAAAAGATGACTAAATCTGTCTTTTATGTCTTGTTGAAAGAGGGTTAGAGTTGTCTGATTTGTTCTCTGCTAATTGACAAGTGGGGAAATAATAATGAAGTAGGAACGCCCAATGAGACGGAGTGGTGGATCGCCATGCCGACTGGGAATAGGAAGCTAATGAAGGACTTTGAAAAGCAGGAAACCCTCTTCTGAATGGAATTCTAATTAGCATCGCCAGGAGGGAGGGCGGGAGAGAGGGAGAGAATGAAGGACAGGAGAGATGTGACCTTACCTACAACAGAAAGAGAGAAGGAGATCGATTGAGAAGGAGAATTAACTTATGTTAAACACTGCATAGAGAAAGAGAGAGGATCAATGACAGAGCGCTTGGACCAAAACAGAGAGAGGAAGATAGAGAATGAATTGGCATTACACACTGCTGGGAGAAGAAGAGAATGAACGACAGCTAGATGTGACCTTACGCAGCAGAGACACTGAACGGATTTTACACACTTTTACAAAGAGACACATTGAATCGATCTTTGACACAGCAGGAAATAGTTATAAAGCCAGTTATATAGGGATATATGTTTTTATACTAGCACAAAGAAAATGCCTGTATTGAACATGTACCAACACCACAAGGTGAAAAACAACATGTAATTTAGCTGAGCCAGATATTTGACAGGCTATTTCATAACTGTGGTATTATTGTCTGTTATTGTTGGGTGTTGTCTTGGGAGGATTTGAACACTTTGAGGGAAGCCAGGGAATGCGATATGACAAATCCGTTGACTCCCAGCCGCTCTCAAAGCCTCACCTAGAAGTCTGCGTCTTAGTTGCCACACACCATACTTGATAAAGTATCATGGAAGTTTAATCAAATGTAAACAAACTGGGAAAAGGAAATGCAATGATTGAGTGTTTGTGATGTAATTTTGGCGCGATGTGGTAGGTCAGGCTTACAGGAAGTGTGTCTGATCCATTTACAGTGATGGAAATCTTTTCATATCCGCTCCGTTTGCGTCCGTTGTCCCCGCCCGGTCCGTTGTCCCCGCCCGGTCCGTTGTCCCCGCCCGGTCCAATGTCCCCGCCCGGTCCGTTGTCCCCGCCCGGTCCAATGTCCCCGCCCGGTCCGTTGTCCCCGCCCGGTCCAATGTCCCCGCCCGGTCCGTTGTCCCCGCCCGGTCCAATGTCCCCGCCCGGTCCGTTGTCCCCGCCCGGTCCAATGTCCCCGCCCGGTCCGTTGTCCCCGCCCGGTCCAATGTCCCCGCCCGGTCCAATGTCCCCGCCCGGTCCGTTGTCCCCGCCCGGTCCAATGTCCCCGCCCGGTCCGTTGTCCCCGCCCGGTCCAATGTCCCCGCCCGGTCCGTTGTCCCCGCCCGGTCCAATGTCCCCGCCCGGTCCGTTGTCCCCGCCCGGTCCAATGTCCCCGCCCGGTCCGTTGTCCCCGCCCGGTCCTTTGTCCCCGCCCAGGTCCGTTGTCCCCGCCCGGTCCAATGTCCCCGCCCGGTCCGTTGTCCCCGCCCGGTCTGTTGTCCCCGCCCGGTTCGCATCGATAGATTAAGATCATGCATTTAGCCACCGGCTGATTTTAATTACACAGAGTTTAGTGATGTTGAGATGAATCGGGAAGCCGGGTGTTTAGAGCTATCATCAGACCATATTGAGGGGAGTGGAGAGGAACAACCAATTAGGATGTTGTTATAGGAGGGGAATGGAGAGGAACAACCAATTAGGATGTTGTTGTCATAGGAGTGGAGAGGAACAACCAATTAGGATGTTGTTATCGGAGGGGAGTGGAGAGGAAAAACCAATTAGGATGTTGTTATAGGAGGGGAGTGGAGAGGAACAACCAATTAGGATGTTGTTATCGGAGGGGAGTGGAGAGGAAAAACCAATTAGGATGTTGTTATAGGAGGGGAGTGGAGAGGAACAACCAATTAGGATGTTGTTATAGGAGGGGAATGGAGAGGAACAACCAATTAGGATGTTGTTGTCATAGGAGTGGAGAGGAACAACCAATTAGGATGTTGTTATCGGAGGGGAGTGGAGAGGAAAAACCAATTAGGATGTTGTTGTTATAGGAGGGGAGTGGAGAGGAAAAACCAATTAGGATGTTGTTGTTATAGGAGTGGAGAGGAAAAACCAATTAGGATGTTGTTGTTATAGGAGGGGAGTGGGGAGGAAAAACCAATTAGGATGTTGTTGTTATAGGAGGGGAGTGGAGAGGAAAAACCAATTAGGATGTTGTTGTTATAGGAGTGGAGAGGAAAAACCAATTAGGATGTTGTTGTTATAGGAGGGGAGTGGGGAGGAAAAACCAATTAGGATGTTGTTGTTATAGGAGTGGAGAGGAAAAACCAATTAGGATGTTGTTGTTATAGGAGTGGAGAGGAAAAACCAATTAGGATGTTGTTATAGGAGGGGAGTGGAGAGGAAAAACCAATTAGGATGTTGTTATAGGAGGGGAGTGGAGAGGAAAAACCAATTAGGATGTTGTTGTTATAGGAGGGGAGTGGGGAGGAAAAACCAATTAGGATGTTGTTGTTATAGGAGTGGAGAGGAAAAACCAATTAGGATGTTGTTGTTATAGGAGTGGAGAGGAAAAACCAATTAGGATGTTGTTATCGGAGGGGAGTGGAGAGGAAAAACCAATTAGGATGTTGTTGTTATAGGAGTGGAGTGGAGAGGAAAAACCAATTAGGATGTTGTTATAGGAGGGGAGTGGAGAGGAACAACCAATTAGGATGTTGTTATCGGAGGGGAGTGGAGAGGAAAAACCAATTAGGATGTTGTTATAGGAGGGGAGTGGAGAGGAACAACCAATTAGGATGTTGTTATAGGAGGGGAGTGGAGAGGAACAACCAATTAGGATGTTGTTGTCATAGGAGTGGAGAGGAACAACCAATTAGGATGTTGTTGTTATAGGAGGGGAGTGGAGAGGAAAAACCAATTAGGATGTTGTTGTTATAGGAGGGGAGTGGAGAGGAAAAACCAATTAGGATGTTGTTGTTATAGGAGTGGAGAGGAAAAACCAATTAGGATGTTGTTGTTATAGGAGGGGAGTGGGGAGGAAAAACCAATTAGGATGTTGTTGTTATAGGAGGGGAGTGGAGAGGAAAAACCAATTAGGATGTTGTTGTTATAGGAGTGGAGAGGAAAAACCAATTAGGATGTTGTTGTTATAGGAGGGGAGTGGGGAGGAAAAACCAATTAGGATGTTGTTGTTATAGGAGTGGAGAGGAAAAACCAATTAGGATGTTGTTGTTATAGGAGTGGAGAGGAAAAACCAATTAGGATGTTGTTATAGGAGGGGAGTGGAGAGGAAAAACCAATTAGGATGTTGTTATAGGAGGGGAGTGGAGAGGAAAAACCAATTAGGATGTTGTTGTTATAGGAGGGGAGTGGGGAGGAAAAACCAATTAGGATGTTGTTGTTATAGGAGTGGAGAGGAAAAACCAATTAGGATGTTGTTGTTATAGGAGTGGAGAGGAAAAACCAATTAGGATGTTGTTATCGGAGGGGAGTGGAGAGGAAAAACCAATTAGGATGTTGTTGTTATAGGAGTGGAGTGGAGAGGAAAAACCAATTAGGATGTTGTTGTTATAGGAGAGGAGTGGAGAGGAAAAACCAATTAGGATGTTGTTGTTATAGGAGTGGAAAGGAAAAACCAATCAGGGTGTTGTTGTTATAGGAGTGGAGAGGAAAAATCAATCAGGGTGTTGTTGTTATAGGAGTGGGGAGGAAAAACCAATTAGGATGTTGTTGTTATAGGAGTGGAGTGGAGAGGAAAAACCAATTAGGATGTTGTTGTTATAGGAGGGGAGAGGAAAAACCAATTAGGATGTTGTTGTTATAGGAGTGGAGTGGAGAGGAAAAACCAATTAGGATGTTGTTGTTATAGGAGGGGAGAGGAAAAACCAATTAGGATGTTGTTGTTATAGGAGTGGAGTGGAGAGGAAAAACCAATTAGGATGTTGTTGTTATAGGAGGGGAGTGGAGAGGAAAAACCAATTAGGATGTTGTTGTTATAGGAGAGGAGTGGAGAGGAAAAACCAATTAGGATGTTGTTGTTATAGGAGTGGAAAGGAAAAACCAATCAGGGTGTTGTTGTTATAGGAGTGGAGAGGAAAAATCAATCAGGGTGTTGTTGTTATAGGAGGGGAGTGGAGAGGAAAAACCAATTAGGATGTTGTTGTTATAGGAGTGGAGAGGAGAGGAAAAACCAATTAGGATGTTGTTGTTATAGGAGTGGAGTGGGGAGGAAAAACCAATTAGGATGTTGTTGTTATAGGAGGGGAGTGGAGAGGAAAAACCAATTAGGATGTTGTTGTTATAGGAGTGGAGAGGAGAGGAAAAACCAATTAGGATGTTGTTGTTATAGGAGGGGAGTGGAGAGGAAAAACCAATTAGGATGTTGTTGTTATAGGAGTGGAGAGGAAAAACCAATTAGGATGTTGTTGTTATAGGAGTGGAGTGGAGAGGAAAAACCAATTAGGATGTTGTTGTTATAGG
>NC_092107.1:33107581-33138685 GCF_045679555.1 Salvelinus alpinus
CTCTCTCTCTCTCTCTCTCTCTCTCTCTCTCTCTCTCCTCAGATGGGAACCCTCAAGTGTGTATATAAACTCTCTCTCTCTCTCCCTACCTCTCTCCTCAGATGGGAACCCTCAAGTGTGTATATAAACTCTCTCTCTCTCTCTCCTCAGATGGGAACCCTCAAGTGTGTATATAAACTCTCTCTCTCTCTCCTCAGGTGGGAACCCTCAAGTGTGTATATAAACTCTCCCTCTCTCTCTCTCTCCTCAGGTGGGAACCCTCAAGTGTGTATATAAACTCTCTCTCTCTCTCCTCAGGTGGGAACCCTCAAGTGTGTATATAAACTCTCTCTCTCTCTCTCCTCAGATGGGAACCCTCAAGTGTGTATATAAACTCTCTCTCTCTCTCTCCTCAGATGGGAACCCTCAAGTGTGTATATAAACTCTCTCTCTCTCTCTCTCTCTCCTCAGGTGGGAACCCTCAAGTGTATATATAAACTCTCTCTCTCTCTCTCTCTCTCTCTCTCTCTCTCTCTCTCTCTCTCTCTCCTCAGATGGGAACCCTCAAGTGTGTATATAAACTCTCTCTCTCTCTCCTCAGATGGGAACCTTCAAGTGTGTATATAAACTCTCTCTCTCTCTCCTCAGATGGGAACCCTCAAGTGTGTATATAAACTCTCTCTCTCTCTCCTCAGGTGGGAACCCTCAAGTGTGTATATAAACTCTCTCTCTCTCTCTCTCTCTCTCAGGTGGGAACCCTCAAGTGTGTATATAAACTCTCTCTCTCTCTCCTCAGATGGGAACCCTCAAGTGTGTATATAAACTCTCCCTCTCTCTCTCTCTCCTCAGATGGGAACCCTCAAGTGTGTATATAAACTCTCTCTCTCTCTCTCTCCTCAGGTGGGAACCCTCAAGTGTGTATATAAACTCTCTCTCTCTCTCTCTCTCTCTCCTCAGGTGGGAACCCTCAAGTGTGTATATAAACTCTCTCTCTCTCTCTCCTCAGGTGGGAACCCTCAAGTGTGTATATAAACTCTCTCTCTCTCTCTCCTCAGATGGGATCCCTCAAGTGTGTATATAAACTCTCTCTCTCTCTCTCCTCAGATGGGAACCCTCAAGTGTGTATATAAACTCTCTCTCTCTCTCTCTCTCTCTCCTCAGGTGGGAACCCTCAAGTGTGTATATAAACTCTCTCTCTCAATTCAATTCAATTCAATTCAATTGACTTTATTGACATGGCAAGTTATTATTACTTACATTGTCAAAGTATACATATCGAAAAATTTAAATAAAATATATATGTATATATATACACAAAATATATATATATTTATATATAAATAAATGGTGGGACTAACAGTAATAATAATAGTAGTAGTGGACATGGGATTACCATTAATAACAGCTACAACAACAATATTAATCAGAACAACAATACATTAAAGCAACAGTAGTAGACCAGTGTCAACATGACTGAGAAGACACATGACCTGGTACGAAAGACAAAACAAAACTAAGCTAAATGGGAAATATTATCAACATTACTTAGCATTTTTCACTGGCTGTCCCTCAGGCTGTGGCAGGAGGACACATATTTGCCTGCCAGAACTGCACATTTTGGCTTTTCACCCAACAAATATTTGAATTTTTCTTCATCTTTTATAGTTTCAAATTCTTTGTATTGAATTATAATTTTGGGAAAGAAATATGCTCTTAGGTCTGAGTATTTGTCACAGTGTAGTAGGAAATGCACTTCTGTCTCTACCTCTCCCCTGGAGCAGAGTGAGCACAGCCTGTCCTCCCTGGGCAGCCAGGTTTGTCTGTGACGACCGGTCTCTATAGCCAGACTGTGCTCACTGAGTCTGTACCTAGTCAATGTTTTCCTCAGTTTTCTATCAGTCACAGTGGTCAGATAGTCTGCCACCATGTACTGTCTGTTTAGAGCCAAATAGCATTGAAGTTTACTTAGATTTTTTGTGGTGTCTTTCCAATAGGTTATATATTTTTATTTTTGTTTTGTGATGATTTGGTTGGGCCAGATTTTCTGAGGGCTGTCCCGAGGCTCTATGGGGTTGGTTTGGGTTGGTGAACTGAGCCTCAGAACCAGCTGGCTGAGGGGACTCTTCTCTGGTTTCATCTCTTGACATTGTAGAGCTGTGTGATGGAATGTTTTAGGGTCACTTGTTTTTAGATGGTTGTAAAATTTGATGGCTCTTTTATTCTCTCTCTCTCCTCAGGTGGGAACCCTCAAGTGTGTATATAAACTCTCTCTCTCTCTCTCTCCTCAGGTGGGAACCCTCAAGTGTGTATATAAACTCTCTCTCTCTCTCTCCTCAGATGGGAACCCTCAAGTGTGTATATAAACTCTCTCTCTCTCTCTCTCTCTCTCTCTCTCTCTCTCTCTCTCTCTCTCTCTCTCTCTCTCTCTCTCTCCTCAGATGGGAACCCTCAAGTGTGTATATAAACTCTCTCTCTCTCTCCCTACCTCTCTCCTCAGATGGGAACCCTCAAGTGTGTATATAAACTCTCTCTCTCTCTCTCCTCAGATGGGAACCCTCAAGTGTGTATATAAACTCTCTCTCTCTCTCCTCAGGTGGGAACCCTCAAGTGTGTATATAAACTCTCCCTCTCTCTCTCTCTCCTCAGGTGGGAACCCTCAAGTGTGTATATAAACTCTCCCTCTCTCTCTCTCTCTCTCCTCAGGTGGGAACCCTCAAGTGTGTATATAAACTCTCTCTCTCTCTCTCTCTCCTCAGGTGGGAACCCTCAAGTGTGTATATAAACTCTCCCTCTCTCTCTCTCTCCTCAGGTGGGAACCCTCAAGTGTGTATATAAACTCTCTCTCTCCTCAGGTGGGAACCCTCGGGGGGTGTATATAAACTCTCTCTCTCTCTCCTCAGGTAGGAACCCTTGGGTGTGTATATAAACTCTCTCTCTCCTCAGGTGGGAACCCTCGGGGGTGTATATAAACTCTCTCTCTCTCTCCTCAGGTAGGAACCCTTGGGTGTGTATATAAACTCTCTCTCTCCTCAGGTGGGAACCCTCGGGGGGTGTTTGCCCTGGGGCAGGTGCAGGGTGAGTGGAAGATGTATGTGAAGCGCCCGCTGGACCGCGAGGAACAGGAACTATACCTCCTCAACGTTACCGCTAGCGACGGCCTGTTCGTCACCAGGGCAACCGTGGAGGTGTCTGTGACTGACACCAACGACAACAGCCCTGTCTGTGACCAGGTCAGTCACACTCTTTATTTACAGACTGTTCCGTCTGTACACTACTGCATTTAATATGTTTATGTTTATTGCTCATTATTCTAATCTGTTTTCTGAATTACATAGTTTCCTACAATATAGTTAAACATTGGTATTGATTATCGTAGGTGTTTACTGTTTATTGTAAGCTGTCCCATAACGGGCCCAGAAATGTGACTTTACAGTTGAATTCCACTTATCTTATATGTATTTGTGTTTAATGTTCAAGCCTCAGTCATAACTCATATTTAATAGTTTTGTTTGCTTCTGTTGGTTCTGTTTCCAGATTCTGCAGGGTCTGTTCTTTTACTGTAAACAGGCACTGTATATTTTAGACTGTATAATTTAGAGTGTGTTTTTATGTGGTGTCTCTGTGTTCCTGTGTGAGGTCTTGTGATGTGTAGCTGTGGTTGTGTCTGTTTGAGCAGTGTGTTTGCTGTATATGTTAAGGAACTCTGTTGATTTCTAATGCAGTTTGATAGACAATGTTTTTAGCTGTGTGTTAGATACTACTGTTAGTTCTGTCGCTCTAGGGAGCTGTTGTACACTATGAGGAGAGTAGTGGCTGATGCTGACTGATATACAGGCTACTGCGTTATGTAGTTAGTATTCACTTCTTGTTGTTTATAGAGGAGCTGTATGTTCTGAGGGATAACTTTTTGATGTTAGTATTTTCTTGTGTGTGTAAATGTTATGTATTATGAACGTTGTGGGGGTTTGATGTCAGTGGCCTACATTTTTGTTGTCTCTGGATAAATGTATTATGACTGTTGTTAGTATGTTCTTGTTGTGTGTGTAATGCTATGCATTATGAGTGTTGTGGTGTTTGATGCTATCTTGTTGTGTGTGCAGGCTCTTTACACAGCCTTGGTCCCAGAGGATATCCCAGTCAACAGATTGATAGTAGGCATTGGAGCCAGCGATGCTGATGTAGGGGTCAGTGCTTGGATCCAGTACTCTCTACATGGACCGGGCTCTGAAGACTTCAGCATCGACCCAGACACTGGTACACTACCTTTACTCTGTTTGAGGTTCACCAATGAAGCTGATGTGTGTGTGATCTTAACCTGTCTCTCCTCTTTTTCTGTTCAGGCGAACTAAAGACAGCCCAGGCCCTGGACAGGGAGAAGACCCCTGTGTACAGACTGGTTGCCCAGGCGACAGACGGAGGTGGTCGGTTCTGTCGTGCGGAGGTCCACCTGACGCTGTTGGATGTGAATGACAACCCTCCGGCGTTCTCTGCTCCCCACTACACTGCCAGTGTGTATGAAGACACATCCACCAAGGCCCTGCTTACACGCATACAGGCCATCGACCCTGATGAAGGTAGGAATGGATATTCTCCGCTCTGTTTCTCCCTCATTCTCTGTCTCTGTCTCTCTCTCCCTCTCTCAATTCAATTTCAATTCAAGGGCTTTATTGCATGGGAAACATATGTTAACATTGCTAAAGCAAGTGAAGTAGATAATAAACAAAAGTGAAATAAACAATAAGGTATTAACATTAAACATTACACTCACAGAAGTTCCAAAAGAATAAAAACATTTCAAATGTCATATTATGTCTGTATACAGTGTTGTAATGATGTGCAAATAGATTAAGTGCAAAAGAGAAAATAAATAAACATAAATATAGGTTGTATTTACAATGGTGTTTGTTCTTTACTGGTTGTCCTTTTCTTGTGGCAACAGGTCACAAATATTGCTGCTGTGATGCACAATGTGGTATTTCACCCAGTAAATATGGTCTGCCAACAGCAGCCTCTCTCAATACCAAGGCTATGCTCTCTCTCTCTGTCTCTGTCTCTCTCTCTCTCTCTCTCTCTCTCTCTCTCTCTCTCTCTCTCTCTCTCTCTCTCTCTCTCTCTCTCTCTCTCTCTCTCTCTCAATTCAATTCAATTCAATTCAAGGGGCTTTATTGGCATGGGAAACATGTGTTAACATTGCCAAAGCAAGTGAGGTAGGTAATATACAAAAGTCAAATAAACAATAAAAATGAACAGTAAACATTACACATACAGAAGTTTCAAAACAATAAAGACATTACAAATGTCATATTATATATATGCAGTGTTGTAACAATGTACAAATGGTTAAAGCACACAAGTTAAAATAAATAAACATAAATATGGGTTGTATTTACAGTGGTGTTTGTTCTTCACTGGTTGCCCTTTTCTTGTGGCAACAGGTCACAAATCTTGCTGCTGTGATGGCACACTGTGGAATTTCACCCAGTAGATATGGGAGTTTATCAAAATTGGATTTGTTTTCGAATTCTTTGTGGATCTGTGTAATCTGAGGGAAATATGTCTCTCTAATATGGTCATACATTGGGCAGGAGGTTAGGAAGTGCAGCTCAGTTCTCTCTCTCTCTCTCTCTCTCTCTCTCTCTCTCTCTCTCTCTCTCTCTCTCTCTCTCTCTCTCTCTCTCTCTCTCTCTCTCTCTCTCTCTCTCTCTCTCTCTCTCTCTCTCTCTCTCTCTCTCTCTCTCTGTCACTTTCTCTCTGTCACGCTCTCTTTCTCTGTCACACTCTCTCTCTCTGTCACACTCTGTCTCTCACTCTCTGTCGTTCTCTCTGTCTGTCTCTATCTCTCTCACCTGCACACACTGCAGCTCTCCAGGACCAGAGTTGCCCATCCAGCTGAATATTAACCGATAGATGGGTAGAGTTTATAATAATGTTTACTCTGCTCTGCTCAGCACATACCTCACTGTTAGCTGTTAACAATCCTATTTAATTTGCCTTGGGTTTGGACCAGCTGTTAGCACATACTGCTAGCAATCACACACACACACTGCTAACACTCCCATTTGGCTGCTGTCACTGTCTCGCCTGGCAAAGAGGGAATGGAAAGAAAATAAACCTCTGCCACAACCACACTAATGAAAAGTCACAACCACACTAATGAAAAGTCACAACCACACTAATGAAAAGTCACAACCACACTAATGAAAAGTCACAACCACACTAATGAAAAGTCACAACCACACTAATGAAAAGTCACATCCACACTAATGAAAAGTCACATCCACACTAATGAAAAGTCACAACCACACTAATGAAAAGTCACAACCACACTAATGAAAAGTCACAACCACACTAATGAAAAGTCACAACCACACTAATGAAAAGTCACAACCACACTAATGAAAAGTCACATCCACACTAATGAAAAGTCACATCCACACTAATGAAAAGTCACAACCACACTAATTAAAAGTCACATCCACACTAATGAAAAGTCCCAACCACACTAATGAAAAGTCCCAACCACACTAATGAAAAGTCCTAACCACACTAATGAAAAGTCCCAACCACACTAATGAAAAGTCCTAACCACACTAATGAAAAGTCCCAACCACACTAATGAAAAGTCCCAACCACACTAATGAAAAGTCCCAACCACACTAATGAAAAGTCACAACCACACTAATGAAAGTCACATCCACACTAATGAAAAGTCACAACCATAAAAGTATTGAAATATTAGAGATAAAGGTATTTGCGCATTAAAGGATTACCAAACAAGCCATGCAGGTTTCAAAGAGGAAGCTTTGTGGCTGTTAGCAGGATGCAAGAGACAAGGGCATGAGGGGAGGAGAGAGAGGGCGAGAGAGAGAGACAAGGGCATCAGGAGAGGGGAGTGAGGGAGAGAGAGAGAGAGAGAGAGGGAGAAGGGAATCATGAGAGGAGAGAGAGAGAGAGATGGGTATCAGGAGAGGGAGGGAGGGAGGGAGAGAGAGCGAGAATGAAGGAACCAGAGAGGGAGAGAAGGGTATCGGGGAGGAGAGAGAGCGAGGAAGAGGGAACCAGAGAGAGAGAGCGAGAGAGAGAAGTGTATCAGGGAGGAGAGATTCATGTTTGAACTGGACTCAACCTCTCTATCTCCCTTTGCCGTTTAATGTTCACTAGCACTCTCTCTCTTTCTCTCTCTTGCTCTCTCTCTTTCTACTGTCTGTTTTCTGATATCTCAACTCTCGAAACACACACGCACAGATGGCAATCAATAAATTAAATAATTTATTCATGAAAGATTGTTCTAATATCCCTCTCCGCTCTCTCCAGGCATCAGTCGTAAAGTAGTATATTCTCTGGCCGACTCTGCCGGCGGCTTCTTCTCCATCGACAAATCCTCTGGCATCGTGGTCCTGGAACGTATCCTCGACCGCGAACAGCAACCGTCCTACATGATCACGGTCAGAGCGTCCGACCAGGGCTCTCCTGTCCGCCTGTCCTCCCTGGTCAACGTGACCGTCACGGTCCTGGACATCAATGACAACCCACCGGTGTTTGAGCGGCGTGACCACCTCGCCACCGTGCCAGAGGATGTGGCGTTAGGGACGGAGGTGCTGAGAGTGTATGCAGCCAGTAAGGACATTGGAACCAACGCTGAGATAACCTATAGTATCCGCTCAGGCAACGAGCACGGAAAGTTCCACATACACCCCATCACTGGTAAGTTCCCATATGCAGAATATAAAGTTTAAATATATGTACAGTACCATATATTTTTCTTTATTTTTTATTATTTTCTACATTGTAGAATAATAGTGAAGACATCAAAACTATGAAATAACACATATGGAATCATGTAGTAACCAAAAAAGTGTTATACAAATCAAAAATATTTTATATTTGAGATTCTTGAAGTAGCCACCCTTTGACTTGATGACAGCTTTGCACACTCTTGGCATTCTCTCAACCGGCTACATAAGGTAGTCAACTGGAATGCATTTCAATTAACAGGTGTGCCTTGTTAAAAGTTAATTTGTGGAATTTCTTTTCTTCTTAATGTGTTTGAGACAATCAGTGGTGTTTTGATTAGGTAGGGGTGGTATACGCAAGATAGCCCTATTTGGTGAAAGACCAAGTCCATATTATGGCAAGAACAGCTCAAGTAAGCAAAGAGAAACGACAGTCTGTTATTACTTTAAGACATGAAGGTCAGTTAATCTGGAACATTTTAAGAACTTTGACTGTTTCTTCAAGTGCAGACGCAAAAACCATCAAGCGCTATGATGAAACTGGCTCTCATGAGGACCGCCACAGGAAAGGAAGACCCAGAGTTACCTCTGCTGCAGAGGATACGTTCATTAGAGTTACCTGCCTCAGAAATTGCAGCCCAAATAAATGCTTCACAGAGTTCAAGTAACAGACACATCTCAACATCAACTGTTCAGCGGAGACTGCGTGAATCAGGCCTCCATGGTCGAATTGCTGCAAGAAACCACTACACCAACAAGAAGAAGAGACTTCCTTGGGCCAAGAAACACGAGCAATGGACATTAGATCGGTGGAAATCTATCCTTACGTCTGATGAGTCCAAATTTGAGATATTTGGTTCCAACCGCTATGTCTTTGTGAGACGCTGGGTATGTTAACGGATGATCTCCGCATGTGTGGTTCCCACTGTGAAGCATGGAGGAGGAGGTGTGATGGTGTCGTGTGCTTTGCTGGTGACATTGTCAGTGATTTATTTAGAATTCATGGCACACTTAACCAACATGGCTGCCACAGCATTCTGCAGCGATACGCCATCCCATCTGGTGTGTGCTTCGTGGGACTATCATTTGTTTTTCAACAGGACAATGACCCCAAACACACCTCCAGGCTGTGTAAGGGATATTTGAGCAAGAAGGAGAGTGATGGAGTGCTGCATCAGATGACCTGGCCTCCACAATCACCTGACCTCAACCCAATTGAGATGGTTTGGGATGAGTTGGCCTGCAGAGTGAAGGAAAAGCAGCCAACAAGTGCTCAGCATATGTGGGAACTCCTTCAAGACTGTTGGAAAAGCATTCCTCATGAAGCTGGTTGAGAGAATGACAAGAGTGTGCAAAGCTGTCATCAAGTCAAAGGGTGGCTCCTTTGAAGAATCTCAAATATAAAATATATGTTGATTTTTTTAACACTTTTTTGGTTATTACATGATTCCATATGTGTTATTTCATAGTTTTGATGTCTTCACTATTATTCTACAATGTAGAAAATTGTAAAAATAAAGAAAAACCCTTGAATGAGTAGGTGTGTCCAAACTTTTGACTGGTACTGTATGTCTATGTTTGCATATTCGTGTTACAGACTTCTACATGGCGTTAGAAGTAGGATCCCTACCTACCTATTGACCTTCCACCCTCTTTGTACCAGGTGCCATCGCTGTGTCCAAGCCTCTGGACTTTGAGACTTGTAAAGACTACTTCCTTACTGTGGAGGCCAGAGATGGTGGAAAACCGCCCCTAAGCGCCGTAACCATGGTAAACATCAACCTGACGGATGTCAACGACAATGCACCCATGTTCAGCCGAGACGTCTACACTGCTGTCGTATCCGAGGACGCAACCATCGGAGAGTCCGTCGTCAAGGTACAGTATGTCTTGTTGGCTCTTTAACCTGGACTGGTTCAGCCGTGTTTCCCATTTCTCTCCAGGAGTACCCCAGTCTCTTTAACCTGGACTGGTTCAGCCGTGTTTCCCATTTCTCTCCAGGAGTACCCCAGTCTCTTTAACCTGGACTGGTTCAGCCGTGTTTCCCATTTCTCTCCAGGAGTACCCCAGTCTCTTTAACCTGGACTGGTTCAGCCGTGTTTCCCATTTCTCTCCAGGAGTACCCCAGTCTCTTTAACATGGACTGGTTCAGCCGTGTTTCCAGACCTCCTCTCCAGGAGTACCCCAGTCTCTTTAACATGAACTGGTTCAGCCGTGTTTCCCATTTCTCTCCAGGAGTACCCCAGTCTCTTTAACATGGACTGGTTCAGCCGTGTTTCCAGACCTCCTCTCCAGGAGTACCCCAGTCTCTTTAACCTGGACTGTTTCAGCCGTGTTTCCCATTTCTCTCCAGGAGTACCCCAGTCTCTTTAACCTGCACTGGTTCAGCCGTGTTTCCCATTTCTCTCCAGGAGTACCCCAGTCTCTTTAACATGGACTGGTTCAGCCGTGTTTCCCATTTCTCTCCAGGAGTACCCCAGTCTCTTTAACCTGGACTGGTTCAGCCGTGTTTCCCATTTCTCTCCAGGAGTACCCCAGTCTCTTTAACATAGACTGGTTCAGCCGTGTTTCCAGACCTCCTCTCCAGGAGTACCCCAGTCTCTTTAACATGGACTGGTTCAGCCGTGTTTCCCATTTCTCTCCAGGAGTACCCCAGTCTCTTTAACATGGACTGGTTCAGCCGTGTTTCCAGACCTCCTCTCCAGGAGTACCCCAGTCTCTTTAACCTGGACTGTTTCAGCCGTGTTTCCCATTTCTCTCCAGGAGTACCCCAGTCTCTTTAACCTGCACTGGTTCAGCCGTGTTTCCCATTTCTCTCCAGGAGTACCCCAGTCTCTTTAACCTGCACTGGTTCAGCCGTGTTTCCCATTTCTCTCCAGGAGTACCCCAGTCTCTTTAACATGGACTGTTTCAGCCGTGTTTCCCATTTCTCTCCAGGAGTACCCCAGTCTCTTTAACCTGGACTGGTTCAGCCGTGTTTCCAGACCTCCTCTCCAGGAGTACCCCAGTCTCTTTAACATGGACTGGTTCAGCCGTGTTTCCCATTTCTCTCCAGGAGTACCCCAGTCTCTTTAACATGGACTGGTTCAGCCGTGTTTCCCATTTCTCTCCAGGAGTACCCCAGTCTCTTTAACATGGACTGGTTCAGCCGTGTTTCCAGACCTCCTCTCCAGGAGTACCCCAGTCTCTTTAACCTGGACTGTTTCAGCCGTGTTTCCCATTTCTCTCCAGGAGTACCCCAGTCTCTTTAACCTGCACTGGTTCAGCCGTGTTTCCCATTTCTCTCCAGGAGTACCCCAGTCTCTTTAACATGGACTGGTTCAGCCGTGTTTCCCATTTCTCTCCAGGAGTACCCCAGTCTCTTTAACCTGGACTGGTTCAGCCGTGTTTCCAGACCTCCTCTCCAGGAGTACCCCAGTCTCTTTAACATGGACTGGTTCAGCCGTGTTTCCCATTTCTCTCCAGGAGTACCCCAGTCTCTTTAACATGGACTGGTTCAGCCGTGTTTCCCATTTCTCTCCAGGAGTACCCCAGTCTCTTTAACATGGACTGGTTCAGCCGTGTTTCCCATTTCTCTCCAGGAGTACCCCAGTCTCTTTAACCTGGACTGGTTCAGCCGTGTTTCCCATTTCTCTCCAGGAGTACCCCAGTCTCTTTAACCTGGACTGGTTCAGCCGTGTTTCCCATTTCTCTCCAGGAGTACCCCAGTCTCTTTAACCTGCACTGGTTCAGCCGTGTTTCCCATTTCTCTCCAGGAGTACCCCAGTCTCTTTAACCTGGACTGGTTCAGCCGTGTTTCCAGACCTCCTCTCCAGGAGTACCCCAGTCTCTTTAACCTGGACTGTTTCAGCCGTGTTTCCCAGACCTCTCCAGGAGTACCCCAGTCTCTTTAACCTGGACTGTTTCAGCCGTGTTTCCCAGACCTCTCCAGGAGTACCCCAGTCTCTTTAACCTGGACTGTTTCAGACGTGTTTCTCAGACCTCTCCAGGAGTACCCCAGTCTCTTTAACCTGGACTAGTTCAGCCATCTTTCCCAGACCTCTCCAGGAGTACCCCAGTCTCTTTAACCTGGACTGGTTCAGCCGTGTTTCCAGACCTCCTCTCCAGGAGTACCCCAGTCTCTTTAACCTGGACTAGTTCAGCCATGTTTCCCAGACCTCTCCAGGAGTACCCCAGTCTCTTTAACCTGGACTGTTTCAGCCGTGTTTCCCATTTCTTTCCAGGAGTACCCCAGTCTCTTTAACCTGGACTAGTTCAGCCATGTTTCCCAGACCTCTCCAGTACCCCAGTCTCTTTAACCTGGACTGTTTCAGCCGTGTTTCCCAGACCTCTCCAGGAGTACCCCAGTCTCTTTAACCTGGACTGTTTCAGCCGTGTTTCCCATTTCTCTCCAGGAGTACCCCAGTCTCTTTAACCTGGGCTGGTTCAGCCGTGTTTCCCATTTCTCTCCAGGAGTACCCCAGTCTCTTTAACCTGGACTGGTTCAGCCGTGTTTCTCAGACCTCTCCAGGAGTACCCCAGTCTCTTTAACCTGGACTGTTTCAGCCGTGTTTTCCAGACCTCTCCAGGAGTACCCCAGTCTCTTTAACCTGGACTGTTTCAGCCATGTTTCTCAGACCTCTCCAGGAGTACCCCAGTCTCTTTAACCTGGACTGTTTCAGACGTGTTTTCCAGACCTCTCCAGGAGTACCCCAGTCTCTTTAACCTGGACTGTTTCAGATGTGTTTCTCAGACCTCTCCAGGAGTAACCCAGTCTCTTTAACCTGGACTAGTTCAGCCATGTTTCCCAGACCTCTCCAGGAGTACCCCAGTCTCTTTAACCTGGACTGGTTCAGCCGTGTTTCCCAGACCTCTCCAGGAGTACCCCAGTCTCTTTAACCTGGACTGTTTCAGCCATGTTTCCCAGACCTCTCCAGTACCCCAGTCTCTTTAACCTGGACTGTTTCAGCCGTGTTTTCCAGACCTCTCCAGGAGTACTCACAGTCGGGTTGAACTCATTGACTCATTTCTGGTACAAACACACCTGATTCAATCTGAACTAATCATCAAGCCCTTAATTAATTAGGTCAAGTGTGCTCATTCTGGGATACATCCAATATGTTCAACTGAACGGGGACACTCGAGGAAACACTAACCATCTAACTGTGTGTATTGGAGAGTCCCTGCCTAACCACATGTCCTCCTCCTCTAGCTGACAGCTGAGGACGTAGACAGTCAGGTGAATGGTGATATCCTCTACTCCATCGTCAGTGGCGACAGAGAGAACCAGTTCTTCATAGACCCTCTCTCTGGCATGGTGAAGGTCAACAAACAGCTGGACAGAGAGACGGTGAGCACACACACACACACACACACACACACACACACACACACACACACACACACACACACACACACACACACACACACACACACACACACACACACACACACACACACACACACACACACACACACACACAGGTAAAGACACAGACGCAAACATACCTCCTCCTGACCATTTCCCTTATGGAGGTTACTCCCACCGTTATCCCCCGTGCAGCTAGGTACCTCCTCCTGACCGTTTCCCTTATGGAGGTTGTTCATTTCCTCTAAGTAGAGAGTAGAGGCATTGCATCCTATCCCTCCTCTTCCCAGGCTGCTTTCTTCCCTCGTTTGTCTTGTTCTCCGGAGCGTTTGAAGTGTTCCGAGTGTGTCTTCTGATTCCCCTCATAAAGAATTCATGAGTGTGGCCAGTGACAGTGATCTGATCGCGCTCCAAAGAAAACGCCTGGGCTTGTGGGGGATCAAAGAGCTGATGAAAGTGTGTTTGGGTTATCAGAGAGCGCAGCCCCGAGTGCGTGTGTGTGTCTTCACCCACCACTATTTCCATACAGGTTTTTTTCTCTCTCTCCTAATCAGCACCGTGGTTGTTTATTGGGGTTTCTTTTTTCATTTCTCAGAGTGAGACTTTATTTTTTCATTTCTCAGTGTGAGACTTTATTTTTTCATTTCTCAGAGTGAGACTTTATTTTTTCATTTCTCAGTGTGAGACTTTATTTTTTCATTTCTCAGTGAGACGTTATTTTTTCATTTCTCAGAGTGAGAAGTTATTTTTTCTTTTCTCAGAGTGAGAAGTTATTTTTTCTTTTCTCAGAGTGAGACGTTATTTTTTCATTTCTCAGAGTGAGACGTTATTTTTTCATTTCTCAGAGATGTTATTTTTTCATTTCTCAGAGTGAGAAGTTATTTTTTCATTTCTCAGAGTGAGACGTTATTTTTTCTTTTCTCAGTGTGAGACTTTATTTTTTAATTTCTCAGAGTGAGACTTTATTTTTTAATTTCTCAGTGTGAGACTTTATTTTTTCATTTCTCAGTGAGACGTTATTTTTTCATTTCTCAGAGTGAGAAGTTATTTTTTCTTTTCTCAGAGTGAGACGTTATTTTTTCATTTCTCAGAGTGAGACGTTATTTTTTCATTTCTCAGAGATGTTATTTTTTCATTTCTCAGAGTGAGAAGTTATTTTTTCATTTCTCAGAGTGAGACGTTATTTTTTATTTTCTCAGAGTGAGATGTTATTTTTTCATTTCTCAGAGATTTTATTTTTTCATTTCTCAGAGATTTTATTTTTTCATTTCTCAGAGTGAGAAGTTATTTTTTCATTTCTCAGAGTGAGATGTTATTTTTTCATTTCTCAGAGTGAGAAGTTATTTTTTCTTTTCTCAGAGTGAGATGTTATTTTTTCATTTCTCAGAGATGTTATTTTTTCATTTCTCAGAGTGAGAAGTTATTTTTTCATTTCTCAGAGATGTTATTTTTTCATTTCTCAGAGATGTTATTTTTTCATTTCTCAGAGTGAGAAGTTATTTTTTCTTTTCTCAGAGTGAGATGTTATTTTTTCATTTCTCAGAGTGAGACGTTATTTTTTCTTTTCTCAGCGTGAGACGTTATTTTTGTTTTCAGTTATTGCATTTTTCTGCTGTGTTTAGTTAGGCTGTTATTACAGAGCAGAATGTGGAGTCACACAGAAACACCCTGCAGCTTGCGTGGTAGAGAATAAGGTGTGTGAGTGAGTGAGTGAGTGAGTGAGTGAGTGAGTGAGTGAGTGAGTGAGTGAGTGAGTGAGTGAGTGAGTGAGTGAGTGAGTGAGTGAGTGAGTGAGTGAGTGTGCGTGTGCGTGTGTGCGTGTGTCTTCACTCCCTAAGCTAGTAAAAATCCTGTCTACCTGAGATAGACTGTTCCCTCAGGTACACTCTTAGAAAAAAAGGTGCTATCTGGAAACTAAAGGGGTTCTTCGGCTGTCCCCAAAGAATCACCCTTTAAAGAACCCTTTCTGGTTGCAGGTTGAACCGTTTTGGGTTCCATGTAGAACCCTTTCCACAGAAGGTTCTACATGGAACCCAAAAGTGTTTTACCTGGAACCAAAAAGGTTGCTCATTTGGGGACAGCCGAAGAACCATTTTGAAACCCTTTTTTCTTAGAGTGTAGAGTAAATCTGAGAGACAGAGACAGAAACCCAGGGTGCATGCTTAGTAGGACACGCCAGGAATGTGTCAGTCACAGTAGTGTGTTTCAGAGGATCAAAGGATGCGCCCACAACCAATCACAACACACTTAATCAGCGCCCTTAGGTCCTCGTTTAGTGTGCTGATATTCAAGGGAGTACCACATTATAAGGATGCGTATCCAGGAAGATATTTGATTAGGAACTTGTCATCATTGGTTAATGTGTGATGAATCTGATTTGCATGGAAATTGCTGCGTTTGATTTTCTCTATCCTATTATCATTATCAGGCATGAAATTATAAAGTTTCTCGACGTGAAGTTTCAAGGGAAACTCGCATGTTTTTTTCTTCTCTAGGTGTCTGGTTACTCTCTGGCGGTCAGGGCTCTGGACAGTGGTGTTCCGCCCATGTCGTCAACGGTGATGGTCAACATCGACATCTCAGACATCAACGACAGCCCGCCTACTTTCACCCCGGCCAATCTCACCACTGTCATACAGGTACTGTTACTCACATGATTGACAGCTCTAATGACCAAGGAACTCCATACACACATACATCCACATAGACATAGATATTCACACACATATCCTTTCTTGCAGGAGAAGCACACACACACACACACACACACACACTCCGTCTTGCATCTAATGTAATTTCCCTTCTCGTACTCTCCAATCACAGGAGAACAAGCCCATCGGCACCAGCATTCTGCAGCTGTCTGTCATAGACCAGGACTCTTCCCATAACGGCCCGCCCTTTGAGTTCCGCATCTTATCAGGGAATGAGGGTGGAGAGTTTACACTGGAGTGGGATGGAACTCTGCTAGCCAATCAGGTGTTTAGGAGGGACTTGGCCACAGAGTATGTCATCCAGGTCCAGGTAAGAATGCCATTTTACATCATCTCTACTGTTACTGTTAGCACCATGTCTTACAACCTGCTGGTCAACCCTGATAGTGTTAGCACCATGTCTTACAACCTGCTGGTCAACCCTGATAGTGTTAGCACCATGTCTTACAACCTGCTGGTCAACCCTGATAGTGTTAGCACCATGTCTTACAACCTGCTGGTCAACCCTGATAGTGTTAGCACCATGTCTTACAACCTGCTGGTCAACCCTGTTAGTGTTAGCACCAGGTCTTATAACCAGCTGGTCAACCCTGTTACTGTTAACACCATGTCTTACAACGTGCTGGTCAACCCTGTTAGTGTTAGCACCAGGTCTTATAACCAGCTGGTCAACCCTGTTACTGTTAGCACAATGTCTTACAACCTGCTGGTCAACCCTGTTAGTGTTAGCACCAGGTCTTATAACCAGCTGGTCAACCCTGTTACTGTTAACACCATGTCTTACAACGTGCTGGTCAACCCTGTTACTGTTAGCACCATGTCTTACAACCTGCTGGTCAACCCTGTTAGTGTTAGCACCATGTCTTATAACCTGCTGGTCAACCCTGTTACTGTTAGCACCATGTCTTACAACCTGCTGGTCAACCCTGTTACTGTTAGCACCAGGTCTTATAACCAGCTGGTCAACCCTGTTACTGTTAGCACCATGTATTACAACCTGCTGGTCAACCCTGTTACTGTTAGCACCATGTCTTACAACCTGCTGGTCAACCCTGTTACTGTTAGCACCATGTCTTACAACCTGCTGGTCAACCCTGTTACTGTTAGCACCATGTATTACAACCTGCTGGTCAACCCTGTTACTGTTAGCACCAGGTCTTATAACCAGCTAGTCAACCCTGTTAGTGTTAGCACCAGGTCTTATAACCAGCTGGTCAACCCTGTTAGTGTTAGCACCAGGTCTTATAACCAGCTGGTCAACCCTGTTAGTGTTAGCACCATTTCTTATAACCAGCTGGTCAACCCTGTTACTGTTAGCACCAGGTCTTATAACCAGCTGGTCAACCCTGTTAGTGTTAGCACCAGGTCTTATAACCAGCTGGTCAACCCTGTTAGTGTTAGCACCAGGTCTTATAACCAGCTGGTCAACCTTGTTAGTGTTAGCACCAGGTCTTATAACCAGCTGGTCAACCCTGTTAGTGTTAGTAGCATTTCTTATAACCAGCTGGTCAACCCTGTTACTGTTAGCACCAGGTCTTATAACCAGCTAGTCAACCCTGTTAGTGTTAGCACCAGGTCTTATAACCAGCTGGTCAACCCTGTTAGTGTTAGCACCAAGTCTTATAACCAGCTGGTCAACCCTGTTAGTGTTAGCACCATTTATTATAACCAGCTGGTCAACCCTGTTACTGTTAGCACCAGGCCTTATAACCAGCTGGTCAACCCTGTTAGTGTTAGTGGCAGGTCTTATAACCAGCTGGTCAACCCTGTTAGTGTTAGCACCAGGTCTTATAACCAGCTGGTCAACCCTGTAACCAGCTGGTCAACCCTGTTAGTGTTAGTAGCATTTCTTATAACCAGCTAGTCAACCCTGTTAGTGTTAGCACCAGGTCTTATAACCAGCTGGTCAACCCTGTTAGTGTTAGCACCAAGTCTTATAACCAGCTGGTCAACCCTGTTAGTGTTAGCACCATTTATTATAACCAGCTGGTCAACCCTGTTACTGTTAGCACCAGGCCTTATAACCAGCTGGTCAACCCTGTTAGTGTTAGTGGCAGGTCTTATAACCAGCTGGTCAACCCTGTTAGTGTTAGCACCAGGTCTTATAACCAGCTGGTCAACCCTGTTAGTGTTAGCACCAGGTCTTACAACCTGCTGGTCAACCCTGTTACTGTTAGCACCAGGTCTTATAACCAGCTGGTCAACCCTGTTAGTGTTAGTAGCAGGTCTTACAACCAGCTAGCTTGTGGAAGGTCTGTGCTACTAAATCACACATGGGATTACATTGTGATTGATGTTTTTTGGCTTTGTGTTAACCCTTTGCTTCTCCCCTACCTCCAGGTAAGGGACTCAGGTAAGCCCCGTCTGTCCTCCTCTTCTACCCTGACGGTGCGTGTGATTGAGGAGAGCCTTCACCGGCCCGTAGCGCTACCCCTGGAGGTCCACATCATCACCATGGAGGACGAGTTTCCTGGAGGAGTCATCGGCCAGCTGCACGCCACTGACGCAGACCCCTACGATGTCCTGACCTTCGGCCACGCCCCTCCGTCTCAACGCTCCCTCTTCAAGATCAGTCCGAGAGACGGTAAGATCATAGCCCTGGGCGGCCTGGATGCCGGTCGCTACTCCCTCAACGCCAGCGTGAGTGACGGACGCTTTGCCGTGCCCGTGGCTGTGAGCGTGCACGTGGAGCAGGCATCACCAGAGATGCTGCGCGAGGCGGTGACAGTGCGTTTCGAGAGTGTGCAACCACACGACTTTGTGGCCACACATCTGAAAAACGTGGTGAAAGTTCTTAAGGTTGCCGCGGCGACGCAGAAGCAGGACGCGCTGCACGTGCTCAGTCTGCAGCCCGTGGGCGGGACCAGCCAGCTGGATCTGCTGGTTGCCGTGGAGACGGCTGGGGGAGGTTTCTACAAGGCAGCGTACCTGACTCAGAAGCTGAGCGCCTCCCGGAGGCAGCTGGAGGAAGTGCTGAGGGTGTCGGCCATCTTGGATAAGAACTGTTCTGGGCTTGAGTGTCGTGGGGCCCAATGTGAGCAGAGCATTGTGTTGGACTCTCACGCTCTCATCACCTACAGCACACCCAGGGTTAGCTTTGTGTCGCCACGCTTCCACAGGACCACACGCTGCACCTGCACTGGTGAGGACACGCACACACACACACACACACACACACACACACACACACACACACACACACACAGATATACACTAATGTATCGTATCAATGTATATGCATGATGATGCACTCACATTCTCACACAAAATTATACACACAAACAAAAGTGTCCTTCAGAGAGCTGTACAGTAGACATTGTTGACATCTGCATGATCTGCACTGTAGCAACCGCTCTGTCTGATTGTATAAATACTATAATGATAACAAGTTGATGGTCATAATCCACCAGGGGCATTTTGAGTGTGTATCTGACCCCTGGGATTAGACAGACCCCACAGTAGATTTAATTAGCATGTTGTGGCTAATGTAATTAGCATGTCTCATGGGGACACTTGGCAGAGGATTTGGCAGAGGATTTGTCTGCCTCTACTCTGAATGACCCTAAATGAACTTGTCCTCTCTCGCTCTCTTCATTCAACCTTTCTTGTCTCCCATTCTCTCATTTTACGCTTCTTGTTTCCTTTCCTCCTTCTATCCATGGTCCTCTGTCTTCTGTTTCACACCCTCTCCTTCTCTTCTCGTTTCCTTTCCTCCTTCTATCCATGGTCCTCTGTCTTCTGTTTCACACCCTCTCCTTCTCTTCTCGTTTCCTTTCCTCCTTCTATCCATGGTCCTCTGTCTTCTGTTTCACACCCTCTCCTTCTCTTCTCGTTTCCTTTCCTCCTTCTATCCATGGTCCTCTGTCTTCTGTTTCACTCTGTTTCACACCCTCTCCTTCGCTTCTCGTTTCCTTCCATTTATATTCTATTTCACCCTCAACCACCCCCCCTCTATCTCTCTCCATCCCTTTATCCCTCCCCTCCTGTCTCTCTCTCTACCTCCCCATTCCCCCCACTCTTCCTTTCTCTCATTTGTTTCACCCCTCACATCTCTCTCTTCCCATCCTCTCTCTCTCTCTCTCTCTCTCTCTCTCTCTCTCTCTCTCTCTCTCTCTCTCTCTCTCTCTCTTTCTCTCTCTCATCCTCCTCCTCCCTCTCACTCTCTCCCTCCCCCTCCTCTCTCTCCCTCCCTCCCCCTCCTCTCTCTCTCCCTTCTCTCTCTCTCTCTCCCTCCATCAGATGGTAGCTGTCCCCCAGCCTCAGAGTTGTGTGATGAGCAGCCCTGTCCAGGAGACATGCAGTGTGTGGGCACAGAGGGCACCAGAGGACCGTATGCCTGCCAGTGTCCACCAGGGAAACTAGGAGAGTGTGCAGGTGCGTTGATGTGGGTTTATGTGTCCAGGTGTCTTTTGAATGTGTGGGTCCGTTGTAAATATGATGTCATTTGTGGATGCAAATAGAACATTCAAAAAGTTTTAAATTGTGTGTGTGTGTGTGTGTGTGTGTGTGTGTGTGTGTGTGTGTGTGTGTGTGTGTGTGTGTGTGTGTGTGGGGGGGGGGTGTATACAGGTCACACGTCTCTGAGTTTCTCAGGGAACAGCTATATCAAGTATAAAGTGTCTGATGGAGGGAGGACAGGAGAGATGAAGCTGGGACTGAGGATCAGAACTCTACAGAGCAGAGGAATCATCATGTACACACACTCTGACCCCTGCACTATACTGAAGGTACCCACACACACACACTGACCCCTGCACTATACTGAAGGTACACACACACACACTGACCCCTGCACTATACTGAAGGTACACACACACACACACACTCTGACCCCTGCACTATACTGAAGGTACCCACACACACACTCTGACCCCTGCACTATTCTGAAGGTACACACACACACACTCTGACCCCTGCACTATACTGAAGGTACCCACACACACTCTGACCCCTGCACTAGATCAGAACTCTACAGAGCAGAGGAATCATCATGTACACACACTCTGACCGCTGCACTATACTGAAGGTACCCACACACACACTCTGACCCCTGCACTATACTGAAGGTACACACACACACACTCTGACCCCTGCACTATACTGAAGGTATCCACACACACACTGACCCCTGTACCATACTGAAGGTACCCACACACACACTCTGACCCCTGCACTATTCTGAAGGTATCCACACACACACTGACCCCTGTACCATACTGAAGGTACCCACACACACACTCTGACCCCTGCACTATACTGAAGGTACCCACACACACACTCTGACCCCTGCACCATACTGAAGGTACCCACACACACTCTGACCCCTGCACTATACTGAAAGTACCCACACACACACACTGACCCCTGCACTATACTGAAGGTACCCACACACACACACTGACCCGTGCACTATACTGAAGGTACACACACACACACTCTGACCCCTGCACTATACTGAAGGTACACACACACACTCTGACCCCTGCACTATACTGAAAGTACCCACACACACACACTGACCCCTGCACTATACTGAAGGTACCCACACACACACACTGACCCGTGCACTATACTGAAGGTACACACACACACACTCTGACCCCTGCACTATACTGAAGGTACACACACACACACTGACCCCTGCACTATACTGAAGGTACCCACACACACACTCTGACCCCTGCACTATACTGAAGGTACACACACACACACACTGACCCCTGCACTATACTGAAGGTACCCACACACACACTCTGACCCCTGCACTATACTGAAGGTACACACACACACTCTGACCCCTGCACTATACTGAAGGTACACACACACACACACACTGACCCCTGCACTATACTGAAGGTACCCACACACACACTCTGACCCCTGCACTATACTGAAGGTACACACACACACACTGACCCCTGCACTATACTGAAGGTACCCACACACACACTGACCCCTGCACTATACTGAAGGTACCCACACAGACACTCTGACCCCTGCACTATACTGAAGGTACCCACTCACACACTCTGACCCCTGCACTATATTGAAGGTACACACACACACACACTGACCCCTGCACTATACTGAAGGTACACACAGACACTCTGACCCCTGCACTATACTGAAGGTACCCACACACACACTGACCCCTGCACTATACTGAAGGTACACACACACACACTGACCCCTGCACTATACTGAAGGTACACACACACACACACTGACCCCTGCACTATACTGAAGGTACACACACACACACTGACCCCTGCACTATACTGAAGGTACACACACACACACACTGACCCCTGCACTATACTGAAGGTACCCACACACACACACTGACCCCTGCACTATACTGAAGGTACCCACACACACTCTGACCCCTGCACTATACTGAAGGTACCCACACACACACACTGACCCCTGCACTATACTGAAGGTACCCACACACACTCTGACCCCTGCACTATACTGAAGGTACCCACACACACACACTGACCCCTGCACTATACTGAAGGTACACACACACTCTGACCCCTGCACTATACTGAAGGTACCCACACACACACACTGACCCCTGCACTATACTGAAGGTACACACACACACTGACCCCTGCACTATACTGAAGGTACCCACACACACACTCTGACCGCTGCACTATACTGAAGGTACCCACACACACACTGACCCCTGCACTATACTGAAGGTACACACACACACACTGACCCGTGCACTATACTGAAGGTACCCACACACACTCTGACCCCTGCACTATACTGAAGGTACCCACACACACTCTGACCCCTGCACTATACTGAAGGTACACACACACACTCTGACCCCTGCACTATACTGAAGGTACCCACACACACACTGACCCCTGCACTATACTGAAGGTACACACACACTCTGACCCCTGCACTATACTGAAGGTACACACACACACTCTGACCCCTGCACTATACTGAAGGTACCCACACACACACACTGACCCCTGCACTATACTGAAGGTACACACACACACACTCTGACCCCTGCACTATACTGAAGGTACACACACACACTCTGACCCCTGCACTATACTGAAGGTACACACACACACACACTGACCCCTGCACTATACTGAAGGTATCCACACACACACTGACCCGTGCACTATACTGAAGGTACACACACACACTCTGACCCCTGCACTATACTGAAGGTACACACACACACACTCTGACCCCTGCACTATACTGAAGGTACCCACACACACACTCTGACCCCTGCACTATACTGAAGGTACCCACACACACACGCTGACCCCTGCACTATACTGAAGGTATCCACACACACACTGACCCCTGCACTATACTGAAGGTACACACACACACTCTGACCCCTGCACTATACTGAAGGTACCCACACACACTCTGACCCCTGCACTATACTGAAGGTACCCACACACACACTCTGACCCCTGCACTATACTGAAGGTACACACACACACACACACTGACCCCTGCGCTATACTGAAGGTATCCACACACACACTGACCCCTGCACTATACTGAAGGTACCCACACACACACTCTGACCCCTGCACTATACTGATGGTATCCACACACACACTCTGACCACTGCACTGTACTGAAGGTACACACACTCACTCTGACCCCTGCACTATACTGAAGGTACACACACTCACTCTGACCCCTGCACTATACTGAAGGTACACACACACACATGTACGCTTGCTGACCCCTGTTTAAGGTACACACCTATACATGCTAATCCCTGTACTAACATAACAGACAGACATGTGCTCAGAATACTGTGTTATACACACTGTAAAGAAGCATGGATAGTCTGGTTACCCACAGCACGATCCACCCATGTTATTTCCACAGGCTAAACCCCTTCATCCCCTCTCATCTGCCTTTCTTGTTGTGATTGACAGCTGGAGGAGGGCAAGCTCTGGTTCCAGCTGGACTGTGGGAACAGCCCTGGTATGCTGGGTATCTCTGGGAGGCCCATCAACGATGGGAACTGGCACACGGTGACTCTGGAGATCAACCGTAACTTCACCAGTCTGTCTCTGGACGACAGCTATGTGGAGAGGAGGAGAGGACCACCAAGCTTCCAGCCACTAGGGGCAGATGGGTCTATCTACTTTGGAGCACAGGTGGGCGTTCTGTGGAGGGGTGTGCGTGCGTGCGTGCGTGCGTGCGTGCGTGCGTGCGTGCGTGCGTGCGTGCGCGTGCGTGTGTGTTTTTTTTAGGGACCAGAAGTCCTTACAAGGAGAGTAAAACAAGGAAAATTGGTGCCATTTTGCTGGTCCTCAAAAGGAAAAAGGCTATTTTAGGGTTAGGGTTACAATTAGGGTTATGGTTAGAAGTAGGGTTAGGGTTAGAAGTAGGGTTATGGTTAGAATTAGGGTTAGAAGTAGGGTTATGGTTACAAGTAGGGTTATGTTCGGGTTTTTGGGTTACGGGTTATGGAAAATAGGATTTTGAATGTGAATCAATTGTTTGGTCCCCACAAGGATAGTAAAGCAAGCATGTATGGGTGTGTGACAGATTCTTTCAGAGTGGTAGGGTTGTTGTGATTATGTGAGTTCGGGACACTAATATGTTTGTTTGGGCGTGGCTGTGTGTGTTTTGCATGTGCGAGCGTAATCGATTAGTATGTGTGAGTATAGTGTTTCTCTATAATGCTCTTACCAATTTAATCTAGTCAGAGTGAGGAACACAACACAAGGTAAGACGCTGGGTTGGAAACTGAATAGAAAGCTCTGGATAGGAGTTCTGCATAGGATGCTCTGGATAGGAGCTCTGCATAGGAAGCTCTAGATAAGGAGCTCTGCATAGGAAGCTCTAGATAGGGAGCTCTGTATAGGAAGCTCTGGATAGGAGCTCTGCATAGGAAGCTCTAGATAGGAGCTCTGCATAGGAAGCTCTAGATAAGGAGCTCTGCATAGGAAGCTCTAGATAGGGAGCTCTGTATAGGAAGCTCTGTATAGGAAGCTCTGAATAGGAGCTCTGCATAGGAAGCTCTAGATAGGGAGCTCTGTATAGGGAGCTCTATATATGAAGCTCTGAATAGGAGCTCTGCATAGGAAGCTCTGGATAGGAAGCTCTGTATAGGAAGCTCTGAATAGGAAGCTCTGAATAGGAAGCTCTGCATAGGGAGCTCTAGATAGGGAGCTCTGTATAGGAAGCTCTGGATAGGAAGCTCTGTATAGGAAGCTCTGTATAGGAAGCTCTGAATAGGAGCTCTGCATAGGAAGCTCTAGATAGGGAGCTCTGTATAGGAAGCTCTGGATAGGAAGCTCTGACGGGGAGCTCTGTATCGGAAGCTCTGAATAGGAGCTCTGCATAGGAAGCTCTGTATAGGAAGCGCTGTATAGGAAGCTCTGGATAGGAGATCTGCATAAGGAGCTATGCATAGGAAGCTCTGCATAGGAAGCTCTAGATAGGAGCTATGCATTGGAAGCTCTGGATAGGGAGCTCTGTATAGGAAGCTCTGCATAGAAATCTCTGGACAGGGAGCTCTGTATAGGAATCTCTGGATAGGAAACTCTGGATAAGAAGCTCTGAGGAATACAGCCTGTGTGTGTATTTATGAATGTACTGTATTTAGGGAATGTGAAGATCAGAATCTTAATCTCTTATTATTATTTTATTTCACCTTTATTTAACCAGGTAAACTAGTTGAGAACAAGTTCTCATTTACAACTGCGACCTGGCCAAGATAAAGCAAAGCAGTGTGACACAAACAACAACACATAGTTACACATGGAATAAACAAGCGTACAGTCAATAACACAATAGAAGAAAAAGAAAGTATATATACAGTGTGTGCAAATGGCGTGAGGAGGTAAGGCAATAAATAGGCCATAGTAACGAAGTAATTACAATTTAGCAGATTAACACGGGAGTGATAAATGAGCAGATGATGATGTGCAAGTAGTGAAACTGGTGTTGGCTTTGGGGATGACCAGTGAGATATACCTGTTGGAGCGCGTGCTACGAGGGGGTGATGTTATGGTGACCAGTGAGCTGAGATAAGGCGGAGCTTTACCTAGCATAGACTTATAGATGACCTGGAGCCAGTGGGTCTGGCGACAATTATGTAGTGAGGGCCAGCCGACTAGAGCATACAGGTCGCAGTGGTGGGTGGTATAAGGGGCTTTGGTAACAAAACGGATGGCACTGTGATAGACTGCATCCAGTTTGCTGAGTAGAGTATTGGAAGCTATTTTGTAGATGACATCGCCAAAGTCGAGGATCGGTAGGATAGTCAGTTTTACGAGGGTAAGTTTGGCGGCGTGAGTGAAGGAGGCTTTGTTGCGAAATAGAAAGCCGATTCTAGATTTGATTTTGGATTAGAAATGTTTGATATGAGTCTGGAAGGAGAGTTTACAGTCTAGCCAGACACCTAGGTATTTGTAGTTGTCCACGTATTCTAGGTCAGAACCGTCCAGAGTAGTGATGCTAGTCGGGCGGGCGTGTCACGATCGTCGTTGGAAGCATACTTGGACCAAAGCGCAGCGTGATCTGGATTCCACATATTTATTGAAGTGAAACGCACAAAAAAAAACAAAGAGCAAACGACATGTGAAGCTATGGAGTGTTCACAGACAACTACACATAAACAAGATCCCACAAAACACAGTGGGGAAAAGGCTGCCTAAATATGATCCCCAATCAGATACAACGATAAACAGCTGCCTCTGATTGGGAACCATACCAAGCCAACATAGAAAAAAACAACCCAGATTACCCACCCAAGTCACACCGCGACCTAACCAACATAGAGAATAAAAAGGCTCTCTATGATCAGGGCGTGACAGGGCGGGTGCGGGCAGCGACTGGTTGAAAAGCATGCATTTGGTTTTACTAGCGCTTAAGAGCAGTTGGAGGCCACGGAAGGAGTGTTGTATGGCATTGAAGTTTGGAGGTTAGTTAACACAGTGCCAAAGAAGGGCCAGATGTATACAGAATGGTGTCGTCTGCATGGACGTGGATCAGGGAATCACCCGCAGCGAGAGCGACATCGTTGATATATACATTATGTTGTTATATTATGTTGTTGTCTGAACATTGCTTGCTCCATACTCAGAAAACAACATGAAGAAGCTAGGTATTCTGGTTTGATATTATAGTTTTGTGTGCTATACCTATTCATATACAGTACAATATTTGTTTGTTTGTTTGTATACATAAATCCGATGTGTCACTCATGTCTCTCCTCTCCCCCCAGGTCCAGCCTCCTAACTCTCGCAGCCTGACAGACAAGAAGGGTCCTCGGGTGACGGATGGTTTCCAGGGCTGCCTGGACTCAGTGATGCTCAACAACAACGAGCTGCCCCTGCAGAACAAGAGGAGTCGCTATGCTGAGGTGGTGGGCCTGACAGAGCTGAAGCTGGGCTGTGTTCTCTACCCCGATGCCTGCCTGAAACAGCCCTGCCTCCACGGCGCTACCTGCAACAGCCTGCCCTCCGGTGGTGAGTCTGGTGAACTGCAAGATGGACATGGATGTGGTCCGGACATTGTAATGGCTGAAATTGAATAAATGGAACAGAGTCAAACATGGTTTCCATATGTTTGTTGTGTTTGATACTGTTCCATTTATTCCAATCCAGCCATTAAAATAAACCCGTCCTCCTATTGGTCATCACACCAGCCTCCTCTGGTGCACGTGTGAAACAAACAGCCTGGGTTGGAACAAAAGCCTGCTCCACTCTGTAGCTCTCGAGGACAGAGATTATTGGTGACCTTTAGTGTCCATAATACACATACTGATAGGAAGATTTCCTGATTGATTGTTTGATTGATTAGCGTTTAGCACCAGGGTGATGGATGGTGATCTGTGCCAGCCTGTGCCCCTGAGCCAGCCGGCAGACTATAACCGCTCCAGAAATCTGGATCTCCCCTCAACGTTATTCTATTATTAATCCATAATTAACTCCTAATTAAACTGTCCTTGACCCACTGTTTTTCCCAAAGGTGTGATTGTGAAATAGCCTTCTTGTCAGTTTCTCCCTAGGAGAGGTGAGTGTGGAGTCAGGCGCAGGAGAGAGTGAATTGCAAGAAAGGGCGTTTTATTTAGAAGTCCAAAGAACAGGAACAGGACCATAACAGTAGCCACAAAACAACAGGAACGTAGTCCCGAAAAAAAACACCTGTTCAACAGAACAAACCAAAACGCAACCCAAACAAAATGACAGCTACACGAACAATCCCGCACAAACCCAAGTGGGTAGGGCGAGATTAAATACCCCACTAATAACCTAAACTATACACAGGTGCACAACAAGACAGACAAAACCAAACGAAAAAGAAAAGGGATCGGTGGCAGCTAGTAGACCGGCGACGACGACTGCCGAGCGCCGCCCGAACAGGGAGAGGAACCACCTTCGGTGGAAGTCGTGACAGTACCCTCCCATGACGCGCGGCTCCCGCAGGGCGCCGACGCCGGCCTCGAGGACGACCCGGAGGGCTATGCGCAGGGCGATCTGGATGGAGGCGGTGGAACTCACCCAGCAGAGATGGGTCCAAGATGTCCCCCACCGGCACCCAGCACCTCTCCTCCGGACCGTACCCCTCCCAATCCACGAGGTACTGCAGGCCCCTCACCCGACGTCTAGAGTCCAGGATGGAACGTAGAGTGTACGCCGGGCCCCCCTCGATGTCCAGAGGGGGCGGAGGGACCTCCCGCACCTCAACGTCCTGCAGTGGACCAGCTACCACCGGCCTGAGGAGAGACACATGAAATGAGGGGTTAATACGATAGTAAGGGGGAGCTGTAACCTATAACACACCTTGTTTATTCTCCTCAGGACTTTAAATGGCCCCACAAACCGCGGGCCCAGCTTCCGGCAGGGCAGGCGAAGGGGCAGGTTTCGGGTCGAGAGCCAGACCCGGTCCCCCGGTGCGAACACAGGGGCCTCTTTGCGGTGGCGGTCAGCGCTCTACTTCTGCCTCCCACCGGCCCGTTTCAGGGATTCCTGGACAGCTCTCAAGGTGTCTTTTGAGCGCTGCACCCATTACTCCACCGCAGGAGCCTCGGTCTGGCTCTGATGCCACGGTACCAGGACCGGCTGATAGCCCAACACGCACTGAAACGGCGACAGGTCCGTGGACGAGTGGCGGAGTGAATTTTGAGCCATCTCGGCCCATGGGACGAACCTCGCCCACTCTCCTGGCCAGTCCTGGCAATACGACCGCAGAAACCTGCCCACATCCTGGTTGACTCTCTCCACCTACCCATTACTCTCGGGGTGAAAATCCGAGGTGAGGCTGACCGAGACCCCCAGATGTTCCATGAACGCTCTCCAGACCCTGGACGTGAACTGGGGACCCCGATCAGAGACTATGTCCTCAGGCACCTCGTAGTGCCGGAAGACGTGTGTAAACAGGGCCTCCGCAGTCTGTAGGGCCGTAGGGAGACCGGGCAAAGGGAGGAGACGGCAGGACTTAGAAAACCGATCCACAACGACCAGGATCGTGGTGTTCCCCTGTGACGGAGGAAGATCGGTGAGGAAGTCCACCGACAGGTGTGACCACGGCCGCTGTGGAACAGGGAGGGGCTGTAACTTCCCTCTAGGCAGGTGTCTAGGGGCCTTACACTGGGCGCACACCGAACAGGAGAAAACGTAAACCCTCACGTCCTTGGTCAAGGTGGGCCACCAGTACTTCCCCCTAAGACCCTGCACCGTCCTATCGATCCCCGGATGACCAGAGGAGGGTAGCGTGTGGGCCCACCTGATCAATCTATCGCGAACACCAAGTGGGACGTACCTCCGACCAGCTGGACACTGTGGTGCCGTGGGTTCTAACCGTGATGCCCGCTCGATGTTCGCGTCCACCTCCCATACCACCGGTGCCACCAGAAAAGAGGCCGGAAGTATGGGGGTGGGATCGATGGACCGCTCCTCGGTATCGTAGAGACGGGACAGTGCGTCGGCCTTAGCGTTATGGGAACCTGGTCTATAAGAGATGGTGAAACGAAATCTGTTGAAAAACATCGCCCACCTTGCCTGACGAGGATTCAGTCTCCTCGCCGCCCGGATGTCCTCCAGATTACGGTGGTCAGTCCAGATGAGAAAAGAGTGTTGCGCCCCTTCAAGCCAATGTCTCCACACCTTCAGAGCTTTTACCACAGCCAGCAACTCCCGGTCCCCCACATCATAGTTTCCTCGAAAAGAAAGCGCAGGGGCGAAGCTTCAGGGGCGTGCCCGAGCGCTGTGATAGCACGGCTCCAACACCAGCCTCAGACGCGTCCACCTCCACTATGAATGCCAAAGAGGGGTATGGATCCGCCAATACGGGAGCATCGGTAAACAACGCCTTCAGACGACCAAAAGCCCTGTCCGCCTCCGCCGACCACCGCAAACGCACCGCACCCCCCTTCAGCAGTGAGGTAATGGGAGCAGCCACCTGCCCAAAACCCCGGATAAACCTCCGGTAGTAATTGGCAAACCCTAAAAACCGCTGCACCTCCTTTACCGTGGTCGGAGTCGGCCAATTACGCACGGCCGCAATGCGGTCACACTCCATCATCACCCCAGATGTGAAAATGTGATACCCCAGGAAAGAGACGGCTTGCTTGGAGAACACACATTTCTCGGCCTTGACATACAGGTCATGCTCCAACAGTCGCCCAAGTACCCTGCGCACCAGAGACGCATGCGCAGCACGTGTGGCGGAATAGATCAGAATGTCATCGATGTAAACCACCACACCCGGTCCGTGCAGGTCCCTGGGAATCTCGTCTACAAAGGATTGGAAAACGGCTGGAGCATTTTTCAACCCATACGGCATGTACTCATAATGGCCAGATGTGGTACTAAACGTGTTCTTCCACTCATCTCCCTCCCGGATTCGCACCAAGTTATACGCGCTCCTGAGATCCAGTTTTGTGAAGAAGCGTGCTCCGTGAAATGACTCCACCGCCGTGGCGATGAGAGGTAGCGGGTAACTGAACCACACTGTGATGGAATTTAGACCTCTATAGTCAATGCACGGACGCAGACCTCCCTCCTTCTTCTTCACAAAAAAGAAATTCGAGGAGGCGGGTGACATATGTCTCCATAGCCACTGTCTCCTCCTGCGACAGGGGATACACGTGACTCCTGGGAAGTGCGGCGTTCACCTGGAGGTTTATCGCACAATCCCTTCGTCGATGAGGTGGTAATTGGGTCGCCCTCTTTTTACAGAAAGCGATAGCCAAATCGGCATATTCGGGGGGAATGCGCACGGTGGAGACTTGGTCCGGACTCTCCACTGTCGTAGCACCGATGGAAACTCCCACACACCTACCTGAGCACTCTGACCACCCCTT
>NC_092107.1:33138785-33168785 GCF_045679555.1 Salvelinus alpinus
AACCTGTCTAGGATCAGCGTGGCGCTAGCGGCACCCCTCCCCCCCCCACTGAAAAACCAGTGCCGCGAAATTCAAAAACAATATTTTTTTAAAATATTTAACTTTCACACATTAAAGTCCAATACAGCTAATGAAAGACACAGATCTTGTGAATCCAGTCAACATTTCCGATTTTTAAAATGTTTTACAGGGAAGACACAATATGTAAAGATGTACATCTATTACCTAAAAACACATTAGCATAATCCACCATCTTTTATTTGTCCACCAACACCAGTAGCCATCACCAATTCGGCTAAACTAAGATATTTATAGCCCCTAACCAACAAAAAAACTCATTAGATGACAGTCTGATAACATATTTATGGTATGGGATAGGTTTTGTTAGAAAAAAGTGCATATTTCAGGTAGATGGCATAGTTTACAATTGCACCCACCGTCACAAATGGACTAGAATAATTACAATGAGCAACGTGTTTACCTAACTACTAATCATCAAACATTTCGTAAAAATACACAGCATACACGAATCGAAAGACACAGATCCTGTGAATACAGACAATATTTCAGATTTTCTAAGTGTCTTACAGCGAAAACACAATAAATCGTTATATTAGCTTAGCACATAGCAATTAGCAGCCCAGCATTGATTCTAGCCAAAGTGAGCGATAAAAGTCAACATCGCCAAAAGATATTAATTTTTTCACTAACCTTCTCAGAATTCTTCCGATGACACTCCTGTAACATCACATTACAACATGCATATACAGTTTGATCGAAAATGTTTATATTTAGCCACCAAAATCATGGTTAGACAATGTGGAATGTAGCTCAGCTGGTCAGAAAAAGTCTGTGCGCCACTTAGACAGTGATCTACTCTTATACATAAATACTCATAAACGTGACTAAAAAATATAGGGTGGACAGGGATTGATAGACAATTTAATTCTTAATACAATCGCGGAATTACATTTTTTTAATTATCCTTACTTTTCAATACAGCTTGCGCCAAGCGATGCTACGTCAAAAAACATGGCGTCCGAAGCCACTAAAATGTTTCGACAGAAACACGATTTATCATAATAAAAATGTCCTACCTTGAGCTGTTCTTCCATCAGTATCTTGGGCAAAGGATCCTTTCTTGGGAGAAATCGTCTTTTGGTGGAAAGCTGTCCTCTTGCCATGTGGAAATGTCAACTGCGTTCGGGATGAACTGAAAAGCGTGCCCAACTTTTCACATCTTGCAAAAATAAATGTCCCAAAATCGCACTAAACGGATATAAATTGCTATAAAACGCTTTAAATTAACTACCTTATGATGTTTTTAACTCCTATAACGAGTGAAAAGATGACCGGAGAAATATAACAGGCTAAACTAACGCTTGGAACAGGAGCGGGTCGGTGTCCAGCACGCGCGTTACGCAGCAAGGAAAGACTGATTAGCCTCAGGGTTTTTTAATTTATAGTGCCTGTGAACGCGCAATCGACACGATTCAAATCGTCATCACGTAAAGACATCCAGGGGAAGACGTAAGAAGTGTCCGTATAGTCATAGCAACGACAGTGCCCTTTTAATTGAGTTCAGAAGAGTGGCCAACATTTCTCAAATCTGACTCCATGTCAGGGAAATTGCTGTAGAATGGGCTCTGTTCCACTTAGAGACAAAATTTCAACTCCTATAGAAACTATAGACTGTTTTCTATCCAATAATAATAATAATATGCATATTGTACGATCAAGGATTTTGTGGGAAGCCGTTTCAAAAATTAGCCAAGTTAGCATAAATAGTCTAAACAGCGCCCCCATCCCCAACAGGTTAATTAAGAGCCCCCTGTTTCCACGAAATTTGGGGATTGTGATAAGCCAACCAGGGAATCCCCAGCACCACTGGAAACGCAGGAGAATCAATGAGGAAGAGACTAATCCGCTCCTCATGATCCCCCTGCGTAACCATGTCCTCAGATAAAACAGCAGTTCACCCGCCGCTCTGCCCTCCGGTGGGTGATCGAACACAGCCCGGAAGCGGCGGGTGAACTCTGGGTAAGGGTCCCTCGCCGAATCTGGACCCTCCCAGACCGCGTTGGCCCACTCCAGGGCTTTGCCCGAAAGGCAGGAGATGAGGACGTTGACACTCTCCTCCCCCGAGGGAGTCGGGTGAACGGTCGCCAGGTAAAGCTTCAGTTGGAGCAGGAACCCCTTGCACCCGGCAGCCATCCCATCGTACTCCCTCGGGAGTGCGAGCCGAATCCCGCTGGGGCCGGACGCTGCCGGAGAAGGTGGTGGTGCAGGCTGGAGAGTGGCTAAAGACAAGGTAGGGAGGCCGCTCCTCTCCCATCTCTCCATTCTCGCCAACACTTGATCCATGGCCGTCCCCAGACGGTGTAGCACGGATGTATGCTGGAGGACGCGTTCCTCCATGGATGGGGAAGGCGCGTCCGCTCCTGCTGACTCCATGATTTTTGGTGCGGGATTCTGTCAGTTTCTCCCTAGGAGAGGTGGGTGTGGAGTCAGGCGCAGGAGAGAGCGAATTGCAAGAAAGGGCGTTTTATTTACAAGTCCAAAGAACAGGAACAGGACCACAACAGTAGCCACAAAACAACAGGAACGTAGTCCCGAAAAAACACCTGTTCAACAGAAACGCAACCCAAACAAAAACCCAAAACGCAACCCAAACAAAATGACAGCTACACGAACAATCCCGCACAAACCCAAGAGCGTCGCCCGAACAGGGAGAGGAGCCACCTTCGGTGGAAGTCGTGACACTTCTATACTCCTTCATCTCCCTTTTTATCTGCCTGTATCTGTCTGCCCGTTTCTGTCTACTCCTTTTTGTCTGCCTGATCGTGATCGCCTTCTCTCTCTCCTTATCTTCCTCTCTTTGTGTTGTCATATCTCTTGAGCTGCTCCTAGTTTCTCTGTCTGTTCATATCTCTCCTCTTTTTGTCTGAAGTCAAAAGGCCTACATGAACGAATCGTATCCTTTTAAAATCTAACTACAGTGAGGGCTCAAGACACATCTGTTTTTTTTCCTCCTTTGGCATTTTACTGCAGTCAATAGGGAAGCCTGGTTAAATGTCATCTCTATCGAAATTCCCAGCCTGGACTCAGCAGGGTGACCCCTTGACTTAACGTGCTGACTTAACACATCGAGGCCAAGTCTCAACACAGAGAGAATGACTTAACGCTCCCGTGGGTTGATCTCTCCCGGTCTCCCCGCTCGCATTTCTCATTCACAACGAGAGGCGGAGCTCTCTGAAAAGAGCACGGCATTCTGGGACTTGTCATGTTTGTCCTGGCTTTAATAAGGTTCAGTTAATGGGGATTATTTTTGTGATCAGTTTTTGGCATGCCCGACCTCTTTGTAAAGGTTATCGGTGTATGTGTGTGTGTATGTATTCCGGTATCCCGCTGTGTGTGTGTGTGCGTTTTCCTGAAGGTGTGTGTCTGTGTGTGTGTGTGTGTGTGTGTGTGTGTGTGTGTGTGTGTGTGTGTGTGTGTGTGTGTGTGTGTGTGTGTGTGTGTGTGTGTGTGTGATTTCCCAGAGGTGTGTGTGTTTGTGTACCCGTGTGATTTCCCAGAGGTGTGTATGTGTACCCGTGTGATTTCCCAGAGGTGTGTGTGTTTGTGTTTAGGCTGGCAAGCTCTCGTCAACCCGAGGCCAACTATCCCTGGCAGCACCGCCAAAGCTCAAACAATGCACACACTAGTCTCCACGGCACTGAACACATTCCTATGTGTGTGATGCAGCGTGAGTGGGATGGAGCGTGAGTGTGTGTGTGATGGAGTTTGTGTGTGGTGGAGTTTGTGTGTGATGGAGTATGAGTGTGATGGAGTATGAGTGTGAGTGATGGAGTATGAGTGTGTGTGTGTGTGTGTGTGTGATGGAGTGTGTGTGTGTGTGTGTGTGTGTGTGTGTGTGTGTGTGTGTGTGTGTGTGTGTGTGTGTGTGTGTGTGTGTGTGTGTGTGTGTGTGTGTGTGTGTGTGTGTGTGTGTGTGATGGAGTATGTGTGTGTGATGGAGAATGAGTGTGTGTGTGTTCTGAATCTGCTGTGATGGTCTGAATGCTTTGTTCAATTGTAGCACTACACCTGTATGCAGAATACTTAATTTAACACACACTTGATCCCCTTACTAGCTCTGACTCTGCTGATATCTTCTTTATTGTGGAAAAATGTACTTGCTATGACTGTGATATGGTTGTCTCACCTAGCTATCATAAGATGACTGTACTAACTGAATGTCTCTCTGGATAAGAGTGTCTGCTGAATGACTCAAATGTAAATGTTTCTCTCCATCTCTTTTCTCTCCCTCTCTCTCCCCCTCTTCTCTCTGTCAGGTTTTTCCTGTAGTTGCGGTCCCCAGTACACTGGGGGGCGCTGTGAAACTGAGATCACGGCGTGCGTTCCCAACCCCTGCCACAACAGCGGTGTGTGCAAAGCCATCGGCAACGCTTTCCTCTGCAGCTGCAGGAGAGGTTTCAAGGGCATCACGTGAGTTACTATCACACTAATGATCACACTGTAAACATACAGTGTACACGCCAACACACTCCTGTCCTGAACATACACCCATGGAGTTGACTGTCTCAGACACACAGAATATAACACCCATTTATCACACACAGAGAGACACATAAACACCCACCTTTTAAATTAGCTGTTTGTTTTAACCAGTTCAGCTTCCTACTGGCCCAAGTAGTGGAAATAATATAATGTATGTCATAAATAACATCACTGTAAATGCAATGCCTCATCATTACCACTGGGTGGCAGTATACACCAGCCCTTCTCTACAGTGATAGGCAGATGAGTATAATTTATATTTTTTATTTATCCTTTATAGGCATGTCAGTTAAGAACAAATTCTTATTTACAATGACGGCTTACCCCGGCCAAACCCTAACCCGGACGATGCTGGGCCAATTGTGCACCGCCCTATTTGACTCCCAATCACAGTTGTTTGTGATACAGCCTGGAATCGAACCAGGGTCTGTAGTGACACCTCTAGCACTGAGATGCAGTGCCTTAGACCGCTGTGCCACTCGGGAGAGGCATTGCCCCCAAGCTGCCTGCAGCCTGTAAGATTCACTCAAAGAGTTGAAAGATAAAAAAATATGACATTTCATTCTGCTTGTCTCCTTGTCTCCAGGGGTTTAGGGGTGTTCCACTGTGTTACATTAGAATATCTAATGCCTCAGAAATCAAGGCTACAGGCAGTCTTAATGAGGATGAGCTACAGTCACAAGCTCACTAATTAATGCACTTATGCGCTTTTATTACTTGCTGAAACACACACACACACACACGCACACACACACACGCCAGCAGCTTGTTCCATCATCAAAGCCATTTTAATTTCAGATGAGAAAGATCAGGAAAGTCAACTTCAGCGTGTTCGTTATTTGATTGTGAACATATGAGACTAGTGTTGTTTTTCAATATGCATAGTACCGTCCTCCACACCCTCATGCTCCGTGTGCATTCTCTGACCGCGTTCTCTTGAGTACAATCCTGTGAGGACGAAAGTGTGGAGAACATATGAAACATTTCATTTGAGAATCACTCGCACTCCCTTCTACTGTATAACTTCACGCTGCATCTCCCCCTACTGTATTACCTCATGCTGCATCTCCCCCTACTGTATTACCTCACGCTGCATCTCCCCCTACTGTATTACCTCATGCTGCATCTCCCCTTACTGTATTACCTCACTCTGCATCTCCCCCTATTGTATAACTTCACGCTGCAATCTCCCCCTACTGTATTACCTCACGCTGCATCTCCCCCTACTGTATTACCTCATGCTGCATCTCCCCCTACTGTATTACCTCATGCTGCATCTCCCCCTACTGTATTACCTCACTCTGCATCTCCCATTACTGTATTACCTCACGCTGCATCTCCCCCTACTGTATTACCTCACGCTGCATCTCCCCCTACTGTATTACCTCACGCTGCATCTCCCCCTACTGTATTACCTCACTCTGCATCTCCCCCTACTGTATTACCTCACTCTGCATCTCCCCCTACTGTATTACCTCATGCTGCATCTCCCCCTACTGTATTACCTCACGCTGCATCTCTCCCTACTGTATTACCTCACTCTGCATCTCCCCCTACTGTATTACCTCACTCTGCATCTCCCCCTACTGTATTACCTCATGCTGCATCTCCCCCTACTGTATTACCTCATGCTGCATCTCCCCCTACTGTATTACCTCATGCTGCATCTCCCCCTACTGTATTACCTCACGCTGCATCTCCCCCTACTGTATTACCTCACGCTGCATCTCCCCCTACTGTATTACCTCACGCTGCATCTCCCCCTACTGTATTACCTCACGCTGCATCTCCCCCTACTGTATTACCTCACGCTGCATCTCCCCCTACTGTATTACCTCACTCTGCATCTCCCCCTACTGTATTACCTCATGCTGCATCTCCCCCTACTGTATTACCTCATGCTGCATCTCCCCCTACTGTATTACCTCATGCTGCATCTCACCCTACTGTATTACCTCACGCTGCATCTCCCCCTACTGTATTACCTCACGCTGCATCTCCCCCTACTGTATTACCTCATGCTGCATCTCCCCCTACTGTATTACCTCACTCTGCATCTCCCCCTATTGTATAACTTCACGCTGCATCTCCCCCTACTGTATTACCTCACTCTGCATCTCCCCCTACTGTATTACCTCACGCTGCATCTCCCCCTACTGTATTACCTCACTCTGCATCTCCCCCTACTGTATTACCTCTCTGCATCTCCCCCTACTGTATTACCTCATGCTGCATCTCCCCCTACTGTATTACCTCACGATGCATCTCCCCCTACTGTATTACCTCATGCTGCATCTCCCCCTACTGTATTACCTCACGCTGCATCTCCCCCTACTGTATTACCTCATGCTGCATCTCCCCCTACTGTATTACCTCATGCTGCATCTCCCCCTACTGTATTACCTCACGCTGCATCTCCCCCTACTGTATTACCTCACTCTGCATCCTCCCCTACTGTATTACCTCATGCTGCATCTCCCCCTACTGTATTACCTCATGCTGCATCTCCCCCTACTGTATTACCTCATGCTGCATCTCCCCCTACTGTATTACCTCACTCTGCATCTCCCCCTACTGTATTACCTCATGATGCATCTCCCCCTACTGTATTACCTCACGCTGCATCTCCCCCTACTGTATTACCTCACGCTGCATCTCCCCCTACTGTATTACCTCACGCTGCATCTCCCCCTACTGTATTACCTCACGCTGCATCTCCCCCTACTGTATTACCTCATGCTGCATCTCCCCCTACTGTATTACCTCACGCTGTATCTCCCCCTGCTGTATTACCTCACGCTGCATCTCCCCCTACTGAATTACCTCACTCTGCATCTCCCCCTACTGTATTACCTCACGCTGCATCTCCCCCTACTGTATTACCTCACGCTGCATCTCCCCCTACTGTATTACCTCACGCTGCATCTCCCCCTACTGTATTACCTCACGCTGCATCTCCCCCTACTGTATTACCTCATGCTGCATCTCCCCCTACTGTATAACCTCACGCTGCATCTCCCCCTGCTGTATTACCACACGCTGCATCTCCCCCTACTGTATTACCTCACTCTGCATCTCCCCCTACTGTATTACCTCACGCTGCATCTCCCCCTACTGTATTACCTCACTCTGCATCTCCCCCTACTGTATTACCTCACTCTGCATCTCCCCCTACTGTATTACCTCACTCTGCATCTCCCCCTGCTGTATTACCTCACGCTGCATCTCCCCTTACTGTATTACCTCATGCTGCATCTCCCCCTACTGTATTACCTCACGCTGCATCTCCCCCTACTGTTTTACCTCACGCTGTATCTCCCTTTCACTGAACCTTCTTCCAGCCAAGACAATGACGGCAACAATAGACGAAACAAGATATACACAAAGCAAATGTTTTACTTCATAATTATCAGCTAGATGTGCAAATCGTAATAATCTAGCTAGCAAGCTAGTTAATAAAGCTAAAATTACCTAAAACGATTTTTATGCAAGATAGCTGTCCATTCTTCGTGTGTAGCTAGCTAACAATTCTTTGTGGCTATCTGGTTAGCTAACAGTACTAGTAGCTAGTCAGTTAGCCCTGTTGACTTATTATGGGCTTGCTATATAGGCAGGTAAACATGTAGGCAGGTAAACATGCAAAAATTAACACAGGCTGTATTTATTAACGTATCAAGATAAAAATAGTGTAGTCAGGCAACATATGAGATGTGAATAGGCAACATTTCATTCCTAAGTCAGAGTGTATTTTCTCTCGCTTCAGCCAATGCTTAATTTTTTACGTGGTTGCGTCATATTTCTTTTCATACTTTCCGTTAAAGCTTAAAATATATACAAACGGAGTATGCATTCAAGAAGTGCCCTCCATGCTCCCTTTCGCATACTTTGATTTGGACTCATACTCCGACCCTCCTGTGCTCCAATTTGCATGCTCGGAGCACGGTAGTATGCATTTTGAGAAACACCCTAGGAGTCCCTGAGCTGTCCTCTATCACCCTCTCTACATGTCTCTCCTCCCACCTCCAAATGAAAGGAGAGTCTTAATCAGTTTTAGTCAGGCAATTATTAAATGTCCCACAAACTATCTGTGACAATTTGTTTTAAGTGCCAACTGAAGTGACAGAGGTTTAGATATATTGATACCTTCCTCAAGTTTTTGGAGTGTATAGACTATCCAAACTAATTACCAAGCAAAGTTCTCCCCTCATCCCTCTCTCTTCTTCCTTCTCTCCCTTCCTTCCTCCATTCACCCTCTCCAGGTGCGAGGAAGACGTAAACGAGTGTGAGCGGGGCGGAGCCACGGGCGGCGAAGCAGAATGTGAGAACGGCGGTGTGTGTGTCAACACGCACGGCTCGTTCTACTGCAACTGCACGGCGGGCTTCGTGGGCCAGCTCTGCGGCCTGCGGCCCGTGGTGGTACCAGACATGCAGGCTGGACACGCCATGGTGGGGAAAGAAGAACTGATCGGCATTGCTGTTGTCCTCTTTGTCATCGTCACCCTCATCATCCTCTTCATCGCCTTCCGTAAGAAGGTATTTGTATTGTGTTGTTTAATTATTATTGTGTGTTTTTATTTTTACGATGAAATGTGTAAGTTGTTTCAAATAATTCAGCCTTCGTCGGTTTTACAGATGTAGGATCTTAAGTTGATCACACTGTCCTGCGATGTTGTACATTTAAAGCTTGTATTGTATTTAAGGTTTGAAAAAGCTTCTGAAGTTTCTAATTTCCAAAGAAATGTCAGACTTGATTTTCCCGAATGAAAAATGTATCAACCCCTACAAAAATGTCCATTAATTCATATTTCCTGTTGCTGCAGGATTATTTTCCTGCCTCAGAAACTGGCTCAAATTAAGATCCTACATCTTTAATCCTATATATTGTTTTACAAGAAATAGCAAAAATATATTTTGTCTCCAGGTGTTCCAGAAGAACTACTCCCGTAACAACTTGACGCTGGTCCAAGATCCAGCAACAGCAGCTCTGTTAAACAAGGCCAACGGGGTTCAGTTCAAGACCCTGCGCTGCACGCCGGGAGACCCCTTGAACCTGTACGCCGAAGCGGGGCTGTGCGCCACGGTGATAGGTGGCGGAGCTGGGATGCTCGGCCCGCCCCAGGTGCCTGTGAGGCCCATGGCATACACACCCTGTTTCCAAGGTGATCCGCGGTCCACGCTGGAGAAGATTGCGGATGGGAGAGGCGTGGAACACACTGAGATGAGCACCTTCCACCCAGAGTCACCCAGGATTCTGGGAGGCACAGTGCGGAGGGGGGTGGTGGTGTGTAGCGTTGCGCCCAACCTGCCACCTGTCTCGCCCTGTCGTTCTGACTGTGACTCCATCCACAAGAGCCCCTGGGACAGCGACGAGGGTCAGTGTGTGTGGGTGGGGGACATAGTTATGTATTAGTGTGATGTGTTTGAACCTGTTTGTGTGTGGTACAGTCTTTGTTCATACGTGTTTGTGGTGTCTTGTGTATTCATGCATACTGTATATTCAAATGTCCGTTTGTGTGATTGAGTATCCCTCCAAGTGATTCTCTTTTCCAAGAACCCTTGAGGGGGAGTGCATTGTTGTTCTATTTCCATATTCATTCATATTCATATTACACAGAACTACACTCAGAGATCATCACGTTCAGTTTATCAAGACCATCCTAATTATGAGCTGGCTTTGATTCCCAAATCAAAAGTGTGTGTGTGTATGTGTATGTGTGTGTGTGTGTGTGTCTGTGTGTGTCTGTGTCTGTGTGTGTGCGGGGTACATCTAGCTCTCGATGCCAGCATTGTTGTCGACGGAGCCAAAGTGTGTGTGTGTGATTTGTGCCACAACAAAGACAGCCCTGGTACTAACGAGCCTGTTCTTCAGTGACTAACCACGCTGAGGGCCAACTCTCCCTGGCCTGCTCCCACCGCCCTCAGACGCCCTGACCTTTAACCTCTGACCTCTCCCTGCAGGTAAAATGGTAGATATGGGCGAAGAGATGACCTGTTTCTCAGGGAGCAACAAGGGCAGCAACTCTGAGGTCCAATCACTGAGCTCCTTCCACTCCGACTCCTGCGACGACAACGGTAAGCCATGCCCCTCCTTTCTCGTGCCTCTTTCTGACCACACCCATAGCGACAGTGAGCTAGTCTGCCATCCGGTCCGATAGCAACACTTAACTTAGTCTTTCTTGTCTTCCCCTAACCCCCTATCATTACCCCTAGGTGTTTGCAGATTCAGAAGTACCAGATACTGTATTTAAAAGCAATATGGCTGAAGCTCCCTAAAGCACATTGGATGAGGTCGCGCCATCGCCATATTGCGTCAATAACAGTTCATTTAGATCTGCTAACACCTAAGAGATAGGAGACTAGGGGAGGAGTCGGGGGCGTGTAATGTTAGGTCATTAAAAGAGAGATGTTGTGATTAACAAAAAACTATTGGAACCCCGTAATTTATAGAGTGTTTGTTGTTTCCTAACACCCTCTCTCCAACAGATGCATTTACTCCTGCTGTGTTATAAAAGTGTTTCAGGAAAACAATTTGATATCCAGTGTGTTAGTTTATTTGTCCTCAATGGTATTGTTTGATTTATGTGTTTCATATAATCTGTTCATGTTTTTTCTCATTTTTTAATCCAGTTATTTTAATCCCGTGAATAGTTTTATTTCCATACCTGTCAGATTGTTGTTTTCATTTGGGTGTGACAGTGTGTTAGTTGATTTCCATACCTGTCAGATTGTTGTTTTCATTTAGAAGTGACAGTGTGTTAGTTGATTTCCATACCTGTCAGATTGTTGTTTTCATTTAGAAGTGACAGTGTGTTAGTTGATTTCCATACCTGTCAGATTGTTGTTTTCATTTAGAAGTGACAGTGTGTTAGTTGATTTCCATACCTGTCAGATTGTTGTTTTCATTTAGAAGTGACAGTGTGTTAGTTGATTTCCATACCTGTCAGATTGTTGTTTTCATTTAGAAGTGACAGTGTGACAGTGTGTTAATTGATTTCCATACCTGTCAGATTGTTGTTTTCATTTAGAAGTGACAGTGTGGCAGTGTGTTAGTTGATTTCCATACCTGTCAGATTGTTGTTTTCATTTAGAAGTGACAGTGTGACAGTGTGTTAGTTGATTTCCATACCTGTCAGATTGTTGTTTTCATTTAGAAGTGACAGTGTGTTAGTTGATTTCCATACCTGTCAGATTGTTGTTTTCATTTAGAAGTGACAGTGTGTTAGTTGATTTCCATACCTGTCAGATTGTTGTTTTCATTTAGAAGTGACAGTGTGGCAGTGTGTTAGTTGATTTCCATACCTGTCAGATTGTTGTTTTCATTTAGAAGTGACAGTGTGACAGTGTGTTAGTTGATTTCCATACCTGTCAGATTGTTGTTTTCATTTAGAAGTGACAGTGTGTTAATTGATTTCCATACCTGTCAGATTGTTGTTTTCATTTAGAAGTGACAGTGTGTTAGTTGATTTCCATACCTGTCAGATTGTTGTTTTCATTTAGAAGTGACAGTGTGTTAGTTGATTTCCATACCTGTCAGATTGTTGTTTTCATTTAGAAGTGACAGTGTGTTAGTTGATTTCCATACCTGTCAGATTGTTGTTTTCATTTAGAAGTGACAGTGTGACAGTGTGTTAGTTGATTTCCATACCTGTCAGATTGTTGTTTTCATTTAGAAGTGACAGTGTGACAGTGTGTTAGTTGATTTCCATACCTGTCAGATTGTTGTTTTCATTTAGAAGTGACAGTGTGACAGTGTGTTAGTTGATTTCCATACCTGTCAGATTGTTGTTTTCATTTAGAAGTGACAGTGTGACAGTGTGTTAATTGATTTCCATACCTGTCAGATTGTTGTTTTCATTTAGAAGTGACAGTGTGTTAGTTGATTTCCATACCTGTCAGATTGTTGTTTTCATTTAGAAGTGACAGTGTGTTAGTTGATTTCCATACCTGTCAGATTGTTGTTTTCATTTAGAAGTGACAGTGTGACAGTGTGTTAGTTGATTTCCATACCTGTCAGATTGTTGTTTTCATTTAGAAGTGACAGTGTGACAGTGTGTTAATTGATTTCCATACCTGTCAGATTGTTGTTTTCATTTAGAAGTGACAGTGTGTTAGTTGATTTCCATACCTGTCAGATTGTTGTTTTCATTTAGAAGTGACAGTGTGTTAGTTGATTTCCATACCTGTCAGATTGTTGTTTTCATTTAGAAGTGACAGTGTGACAGTGTGTTAGTTGATTTCCATACCTGTCAGATTGTTGTTTTCATTTAGAAGTGACAGTGTGACAGTGTGTTAGTTGATTTCCATACCTGTCAGATTGTTGTTTTCATTTAGAAGTGACAGTGTGTTAGTTGATTTCCATACCTGTCAGATTGTTGTTTTCATTTAGAAGTGACAGTGTGTTAGTTGATTTCCATACCTGTCAGATTGTTGTTTTCATTTAGAAGTGACAGTGTGACAGTGTGTTAGTTGATTTCCATACCTGTCAGATTGTTGTTTTCATTTAGAAGTGACAGTGTGACAGTGTGCACACAGACAGACATCTGACATAAGAGGAATAATACTGTGCTTCCATCCACACAGCTCTGTTGTGTTTGTTAACTTGTCATTCTAGCACATTCTTTCCCATGTCTTTCCATGGTTGTAGTCGTTGATATTGCAGTTCCAATTGTTGGCAGAAGCCAGTTCAGGTTTTAGGTGGTTGTTTATGTGTTGTGTTATATTGTGCTGTGTTGTTTTTGTTATTGTTATGGAACTTGTGCTTTGTTTTTGTGGCGTTTTGGTATTGGGAAAAAGTAGTAGTAGTTATTTTTACTTAGAGAGTTAGCCTATAAAGGGTTGTTTCTTGATCAACATGGATCACTCAGGTCATTCTGCAAAAATCACTGACATCCACATGTGAATCTACATAATCATAGTGTGTTGCTACTATGTACTAGACTACATAGCTGAAATGCAATGTTGACATATCAACATTGATGCTTCATTCATTCATAATTAATGGAACCGCTTCACTGTCAAGATGATCACATTTCACATAATATCTGTCTCTGATATTAGCCAATCAGGCCACAGAACAATCTGAATCAGTTCGGCTGACCGCTCCAGTGGATGTGATGTCATTATTATGTTCATTCCATTTAATTTATCCATTTGGTTGTTATTTTTCTATTTATCTGGTTTTCATTGAATGTCTTCAGAACATAATTTAACAGTCTAGCTCTCGTCTCTCTGAGCACAGCCCTACCTCATGTATACATATGTAAATTGGAGTGTGTGTGTGTGTGTGTGTGTACTGGGGATACTCTCCAATACTTGGATGAGCAAATGCACATGGATTCTGTGTTAGTCCCCTCTTACACTCTTAGAAAAAAAGGTTCCAACAAGGGTTATTTGGCTGTCCCCATAGGATAACACTTTTTGGTTCCAAGTAGAAAGAACCCTTTTGGTTCCAGGTAGAACCCTTTACACAGAGGGTTCTACATGAAACCGAAAGGGTTCTTTCTACCTAGAACCAAAAAGGGTTCTTCTAAATGGTTCTCCTATGGGGTCAGCCAAAAACTTATTTTAGGTACTAGATAGCAAAACATTTTCTAAGAGTGTAGGTCTTCTAAGTCTGGTTCCATATGAAGCTTTTGATCAGACACCTCCCACGCTACACGTCTCTAGTGTTGATCCCATCTTCAGCCAATAGTAGCTCTGCTTCCTGGCAGCCTGTTGTCAACTTCCTGTGTCTCAAACCGTGTCTCCTCCCTCTGATTCTCTTCAACAAGCCTCCATAGTGACCGTCATTCGACTGGTCAATGATGCAGTCGACACTATTGAAAACGAAGGTACCATGTCTCATCCATCATCTCTCTCTCTCTATCCTTCTGACGCTCTCTTTACTTCTCCCTGCACTTACCTCCCTCTCTATGAGATGCCATGCCAATGCTCTCCATGACAATAGCATGACAGTGCTGTGGTTTGAAAATCATGTACTTCAGGCATGATGTACATGTAATGTAAACTCAAAGTACACACATACTGTAGGCTTTATATTTTCAGTACACATCAAATACCTAGCTTACATGGAACCCATATGTTGAAGTGTTAAGCCTCAACACACACACACAACACACACACACACACACACACACACACACGGGGTTCATGGGGGAGGGGGGGGGGGGTGGTCTGACAAAAAGGCAGTGGTGTAAAAAGTACCCAATTGTCATACTTGGGTAAAAGTAAAGATACCTTAATAGAAAATCACTCAAGTAAAAGTAAAGGTCACCCAGTAAAATACTACTTGAGTAAAAGTTTTAAAGTATTTGGTTTTAAATATACTTAAGTATCAAAAGTAAATGTATAAATCATTTAAAATTGCTTATATTAAGCAAACCTGACGGCGCAATGTTCTTTAAAAAAATAATAATAAGATAGCCAGGGGCACACTACAACACGCAGACATCATTTACAAACAAAGCATTTGTGTTTAGTGAGTCCGTCGGATCAGAGGCAGTAGAAATCACCAGGGATGTTCTCTTAATAAGTGTGTGAATTGGACCAGGGAAAGGGAAAATGTATGAATTAAAAAGTAAAAAGTACATTATTTTCTTTAGGAAAGTAGTTGTAACGATGTGCGCTGAGAGTCAGGTTTCAAGTTCAGGGAGTGAGTGTTTTAATAAATAAACACAACATAATACAAAATAACAAACACGAACAACGCACAGACATGACACAGAAACAATAACGGGGATGGAACCAAAGGGAGTGACATATATAGGGAAGGTAATCAGGGAAGTGATGGAGTCTAGGTGAGTCTGATGATGCGCAGGTGCGCGTAACGATGGTGACAGGTATGCGCCATAACGAGCAGCCTGGTGACCTAGAGGCCGGAGAGGGATCATGCGTGACAGTAGTGAAGTAAAGGTAGTGAAAAAATATAAGTAGTAAAGTACAGAATCCCTCCAAAAACGACTTAAGTAGTACTTTAAAGTATTTTTTTAATAAGTACTTTACACCACTGCAAAAAGGTCAGGGCTGAATCAGTGTTACTCACAACATGTGCATTGACATATTACACATACATAAATAAACTGACATATTACACATACATAAATACACTGACATATTACACATACATAAATAAACTGACATATTACACATACATAAATAAACTGACATATTACACATACATAAATACACTGGCATTTTACACATACATAAATACACTGACATATTACACATACATAAATACACTGGCATTTTACACATACATAAATACACTGACATATTACACATACATAAATAAACTGACATTTTACACATACATAAATAAACTGACATTTTACACATACATAAATAAACTGACATTTTACACATACATAAATACACTGACATATTACACATACATAAATAAACTGACATTTTACACATACATAAATACACTGGCATTTTACACATACATAAATACACTGGCATTTTACACATACATAAATACACTGGCATTTTACACATACATAAATAAACTGACATTTTACACATACATAAATAAACTGACATTTTACACATACATAAATAAACTGGCATTTTACACATACATAAATAAACTGACATTTTACACATACATAAATAAACTGACATTTTACACATACATAAATACACTGGCATTTTACACATACATAAATACACTGGCATTTTACACATACATAAATAAACTGACATTTTACACATACATAAATAAACTGACATTTTACACATACATAAATAAACTGGCATTTTACACATACATAAATACACTGGCATTTTACACATACATAAATACACTGGCATTTTACACATACATAAATACACTGGCATTTTACACATACATAAATACACTGGCATTTTACACATACATAAATAAACTGACATTTTACACATACATAAATACACTGGCATTTTACACATACATAAATACACTGGCATTTTACACATACATAAATACACTGGCATTTTACACATACATAAATACACTGGCATTTTACACATACATAAATACACTGGCATTTTACACATACATAAATAAACTGACATTTTACACATACATAAATACACTGGCATTTTACACATACATAAATACACTGGCATTTTACACATACATAAATAAACTGACATTTTACACATACATAAATAAACTGACATTTTACACATACATAAATAAACTGGCATTTTACACATACATAAATAAACTGGCATTTTACACATACATAAATACACTAACATTTTACACATACATAAATACACTGGCATTTTACACATACATAAATAAACTGGCATTTTACACATACATAAATACACTAACATTTTACACATACATAAATAAACTGACATTTTACACATACATAAATAAACTGGCATTTTACACATACATAAATAAACTGACATTTTACACATACATAAATAAACTGACATTTTACACATACATAAATAAACTGACATTTTACACATACATAAATAAACTGACATTTTACACATACATAAATAAACTGGCATTTTACACATACATAAATAAACTGACATATTACACATACATAAATACACTAACATTTTACACATACATAAATACACTGGCATTTTACACATACATAAATAAACTGGCATTTTACACATACATAAATACACTAACATTTTACACATACATAAATAAACTGACATTTTACACATACATAAATAAACTGGCATTTTACACATACATAAATAAACTGACATTTTACACATACATAAATAAACTGGCATTTTACACATACATAAATAAACTGACATTTTACACATACATAAATAAACTGACATTTTACACATACATAAATAAACTGGCATTTTACACATACATAAATACACTAACATTTTACACATACATAAATAAACTGGCATTTTACACATACATAAATAAACTGGCATTTTACACATACATAAATACACTAACATTTTACACATACATAAATAAACTGGCATTTTACACATACATAAATACACTAACATTTTACACATACATAAATACACTAACATTTTACACATACATAAATACACTAACATTTTACACATACATAAATACACTAACATTTTACACATACATAAATACACTAACATTTTACACATACATAAATACACTAACATTTTACACATACATAAATAAACTGGCATTTTACACATACATAAATAAACTGGCATTTTACACATACATAAATACACTAACATTTTACACATACATAAATAAACTGGCATTTTACACATACATAAATACACTAACATTTTACACATACATAAATACACCTACTGTCACAGTTGTTCTCCTCCTCGTCTGAGGAGGAGCAAGGATCGGACCAAAATGCAGCGGGTGATGAATGCATGTTGATTTATTAAACAAGACGAACACGTAACACTTGAGAAATTACAAAACCACAAAACGACGTAGACCGACCTGAACATGAGAACTTACATATAACGAAGAACGCACAAACAGGTACAGACTAGAGAAACGAAACAGTCCCGTGTGGTAACAACACTGACACGGAAGACAATCACCCACAAACAAACGGTGTGAACAGCCTACCTTTATATGGTTCTCAATCAGAGGAAACGTAAAACACCTGCCCCTGATTGAGAACCATATCAGGCTAATTAACAATGAACCTAAACATAGAAACACATAACATAGAATGCCCACCCAGCTCACGTCCTGACCATACTAAACAAAGACAAACTAAAGGAAATAAGGTCAGGAACGTGACACCTACATATTACACATTCATAAATAAACGGACATTTTACACATACATAAATACACTGACATATTACACATACATAAATACACTGACATATTACACATACATAAATAAACTGACATATTACACATACATAAATAAACTAACATATTACACATACATAAATACACATACATAAATAAACTGACATATTACACATACATAAATAAACTGACATATTACACATACAAATACACTGACATATTACACATACATAAATAAACTGACATATTACACATACATAAATACACATACATAAATAAACTGACATATTACACATACATAAATAAACGGACATATTTCACATACATAAATACACTGACATATTACACATACATAAATAAACGGACATATTTCACATACATAAATACACTGACATATTACACATACACAAATAAACGGACATATTACACATACATAAATACACTGACATATTACACATACATAAATAAACTGACATATTACACATACATAAATACACATACATAAATAAACTGACATATTACACATACATAAATAAACTGACATATTACACATACGTAAATACACATACATAAATAAACTGACATATTACACATACATAAATAAACTGACATATTACACATACATAAATAAACTGACATATTACACATACATAAATAAACTGACATATTACACATACATAAATAAACTGACATATTACACATACATAAATAAACTGACATATTACACATACATAAATACACTGACATATTACACATACATAAATACACTGACATATTACACATACATAAATGCACTGACATATTACACATACATAAATACACTAACATATTACACATACATAAATAAACTGACATATTACACATACATAAATACACTGACATATTACACATACATAAATACACTGACATATTACACATACATAAATAAACTGACATATTACACATTCATAAATACACTGACATATTACACATACATATTACACATACATAAATAAACTGACATATTACACATACATAAATACACTGACATATTACACATACATAAATAAACTGACATATTACACATACATAAATACATTGACATATTACACATACATAAATAAACTGACATATTACACATACATAAATACACTGACATATTACACATACATAAATACACATACATAAATAAACTGACATATTACACATACATAAATAAACTGACATATTACACATACATAAATACACTGACATATTACACTGACATATTACACATACATAAATGCACTGACATATTACACATACATAAATACACTAACATATTACACATACATAAATAAACTGACATATTACACATACATAAATACACTGACATATTACACATACATAAATACACTGACATATTACACATACATAAATAAACTGACATATTACACATTCATAAATACACTGACATATTACACATACATATTACACATACATAAATAAACTGACATATTACACATACATAAATACACTGACATATTACACATACATAAATAAACTGACATATTACACATACATAAATGCACTGACATATTACACATACATAAATACACTAACATATTACACATACATAAATAAACTGACATATTACACATACATAAATACACTGACATATTACACATACATAAATACACTGACATATTACACATACATAAATAAACTGACATATTACACATTCATAAATACACTGACATATTACACATACATATTACACATACATAAATAAACTGACATATTACACATACATAAATACACTGACATATTACACATACATAAATAAACTGACATATTACACATACATAAATACATTGACATATTACACATACATAAATAAACTGACATATTACACATACATAAATACACTGACATATTACACATACATAAATACACATACATAAATAAACTGACATATTACACATACATAAATAAACTGACATATTACACATACATAAATACACTGACATATTACACATACATAAATGCACTGACATATTACACATACATAAATGCACTGACATATTACACATACATAAATACACTAACATATTACACATACATAAATAAACTGACATATTACACATACATAAATACACTGACATATTACACATACATAAATACACTGACATATTACACATACATAAATAAACTGACATATTACACATTCATAAATACACTGACATATTACACATACATATTACACATACATAAATAAACTGACATATTACACATACATAAATACACTGACATATTACACATACATAAATAAACTGACATATTACACATACATAAATACATTGACATATTACACATACATAAATAAACTGACATATTACACATACATAAATACACTGACATATTACACATACATAAATAAACTGACATATTACACATTCATAAATACACTGACATATTACACATGCATAAATAAATGAACACATTACCGATACATAAATACATTGATATATTAAACATTCGGGTGGATGGGAATCTCAGATGGTCCGATCCTAAGCCTCGCAAACATCTGTCTGGCACCTCCAACACAAACACACACTAACAAGCTAAAGCTCTCTCTTCTCCTGTTCTCCCACCTGACAGTGTCAGTCATGGATCAAGGTCAGAGCTACAACAGAGGTGACCCCCCCCCCCTTTCTCTTCATCTCACATCAATCCATCTCATCTCTCTCACTCCCCTTTACTCCTGTCGCTCTCCCTCTCTCCCTTTCTCCCCCTCTCCCTCTCTCCTTCTCTTCCTCTCTCTCTCCCTCTCTTTATCTCTCCCTCTCTCATTCTCTTCCTCTCTCTCTCCCTCTCTTTATCTCTCTCTCTCACTTTCTCTCTCCCTCTCTCTCTCACTTTCTCTCTCTCTCCCTCTCTTTATCTCTTCCTCTCTCTCTCTCTCACTTTCTCTCTCTCTCACTTTCTCTCTCCCTCTCTCTCTCTTCCTCCCTCTCTCTCTCTCTTCCTCTCTCTCTCTGTCTCTCTCTCTCTCTTCCTCTCTCTCTCTCTCTCTTCCTCTCTCCCTCTCTCTCTCTCTCTCTCTCTCTCTCTCTTCCTCCCTCTCTCTCTCTCTCTCTCTCTCGCTCTCTCTTCCTCTCTCTCCTCAGTCTCCGTTCCAGCTCACTGTGTGTGTGTGGTTTGTTACTCCTAGCCCCCTGCCAACACACACACACACCCCAGCATGTGTTTTCCCCAGTCACAGTGTTGTTGTGCTGACTGAGCAGTCCTGATACTTCCTTGGAGTTGGCACGTTGCCGGGGTGGAGAGGCTTCGCTCATCTCCCATGACAACCACTCACTCTCCAACGCGCCTTGTGGCCGTTCTTCCTCAGTTTGGCCATTTTTCACTTTCATTTGCTTTTGCCTGCTGCCTGTGACATGTGATGTTTGATCCTCCCACTGCATTGCATTTGCATCCCACCTCCGAGCGTGTTGTTTTGTTGTTACTGCTTTTAATGAGTTTGTCCTCGCTGACGTTGCTTTGTTGAGATATGTTTTTTACTTTTTAGTGCTTCTCACTTTTGTTTTGTAATTTCCTTTGATGTATGTACTGTCTGTCTGTCCGTTCTTTGTTTTTGTTTTGAATTTTACAGTTTAATGCTTTGTGAAACATTCCCTGGTTAACATTTGGAAGTATGTCAAGCTGTGATGTGTTTGTTTACGTTGAATGATCCCATCGGTCAGTAGCCTCTGATCTCTCACCATGGCTTGGCTGTTCCGAAGTGCCACCCTGACTCCTCCTGAACCCTGACATGCTGTGACCTTTTGACCTGTGACCCCTGACCTGACGTTCCCAGACCTCCCTCCTGCATGTTGTGAAACCTTCAAAACACAGCTAACATGTTCACTGTACAGGATGTTCCCCGTGCTGTGGTTGACGTCTAACTGTGTTTTTGTTATCTACAAACATGCCCGATGGACCTCTGCAGACAGACTGTAGTTGTCCACTAACATGCCCGATGGACCTCTGCAGACAGACTGTAGTTGTCCACTAACATGCCCGATGGACCTCTGCAGACAGACTGTAGTTGTCCACTAACATGCCAGATGAACCTGCAGATTGTAACTGTCCATCGGGCATGTTGGCAGAGATTGTGTCTACTAAATGTAATCTAACTCTGTCCCTCCCTCCTCCAGCATATCACTGGGACACGTCTGACTGGATGCCCAACTCACGTCTGCCCAACATCGAGGAGGTGCCCAGTTACGAGGCCAGCGGCCTCGGAGACATGGTTGCCTCAGCCTCCCGACTGGGGGGCAGCTCTCGCCTGGGGGGCAGCTCTCACCTGGGGGGCAGCGCCCGGGAACTGGATTCAGACTACTACCTCGGGGGCTACGACATCGACAGTGATTTCCCACCTCCTCATGAGGAAGAGTTTCTGACCCAGGACCAGCTCCCGCCTCCCCTCCCCACTCCCCTGGAGGAGTACCAGGGGCACCCCTACGACACCATGCCCGCCACCCAGCCCGCCTCCAAGGAGAGCACCCTGAGTGGGAGTGTTAGTGGCAGCACCGGACGCCACAGGTCCCCCCGCCCACACTTCCACCCCAGCCAATACCTGCCCCCACACCAGCTGCCCCTGGGGGAGGCGGGGCAAGGCGGGCTGGGAGGGGAGGAGTTCAGCACTTTTGTGGGTGGGGCGATCATGTCGGGAGGCGGGGACATGGATGATAATGTGTCACTGAATAGGAGGTTGTCAGTGAACGCATCATCGGCCTCGGACTTGTCGGCCCCCTGCGGTTTTGACGACTCTGAGGCGGGCGGTAGTGACTTTGACAGTATGGATGAGCTCCACCGGGGTGGGACACACACCGTAGAGATGCAGCAACAGACTGAGGTCTGAAGTCTGACTGGGCCCCACTGTGGGGTCAAGGAGAGTGGCAAGGGGACGGGTGGGCATGAGTGCACGACAGAGACTGCTGGAGTAGGAAGTGGACGCTGTGTCGAGCTGTGCAGGTTCCTCTGGGCTGAGTAATGAAAGATGGAGGTAGTCATTCAGAGGGGAATGATTGGTGTTTAATGGACACACTGCTAGATAGTGGCTACATCATCAAAACAGTACCACCCTAACCCTTCAACCACTGCCATTGCAAACACTAACCTCAAACCACTTCACCCATTGCAGGCTTTATCCTTAAACCACTTTTCTTCATTCCAAGCCACTACCCTTGTTCATGACCCTTTAGCCACTACCCTTAAGCTAATACCAAGCCGCATGCAATGGAAAGCAATGTGTTTTGACACATTAGTACCTACAGCTGGCTATCATCATAGCCACTACCCTAGCAGTGGCCCGTGTCAAGATCAGATGGGTGTTATCCTCTTCCATAGTGAGGAACAGAAAGCCTACCAGATATGTTGAGTAAGTAGGAAAACAGGGTGAGAATGTGAATAAGAAAGATTAAGTTTAAAAAAAAATACAAACTTTTAAGAGACAAGTGCAGAGAAAATGGATGAGCTAGTGCAGAGAAAATGGATGAGCTAGTGCAGAGAAAATGGTCGAGCTAGTGCAGAGAAAATGGCCGAGCTAGTGCAGAGAAAATGGATGAGCTAGTGCAGAGAAAATGAATGAGCTAGTGCAGAGAAAATGGATGAGCTAGTGCAGAGAAAATGGATGAGCTAGTGCAGAGAAAATGAATGAGCTAGTGCAGAGAAAATGGATGAGCTAGTGCAGAGAAAAAGGATGAGCTAGTGCAGAGAAAATGGCCGAGCTAGTGCAGAGAAAATGGATGAGCTAGTGCAGAGAAAATGAATGAGCTAGTGCAGAGAAAATGGATGAGCTAGTGCAGAGAAAAAGGCTGAGCTAGTGCAGAGAAAATGGCTGAGCTAGTGCAGAGAAAATGGATGAGCTAGTGCAGAGAAAATGGATGAGCTAGTGCAGAGAAAATGGATGAGCTAATGCAGAGAAAATGGCCAAGCTAGTGCAGAGAAAATGGATGAGCTAGTGCAGAGAAAACGGATGAACTAGTGCAGAGAAAATGGATGAGCTAGTGCAGAGAAAATGGATGGGCTAGTGCAGAGAAAACAGATGAACTAGTGCAGAGAAAAGGGATGAGCTAGTGCAGAGAAAATGGATGAGCTAGTGCAGAGAAAATGGATGAGCTAGTGAATCAAGAAAATATGAAGAATGTTTGGTAAAAAGAAAAGAAGACAATATTGTAATTGAACAGCCAGTACTGTGATATTGCCTTCTCTTTCTGCTCAAAGCAGATGTGATTCTTTTTAGCTGCACACAGCTTCCCTGTCCTACCTCTCACTATACCTGCCTACCCACAGAGGCCCAAAAAGGACTTCTCCCTTACCAGGATGCGGGTGGATGCTCATGCATAGCCTGTACAGAATTTGTGAAATAGAAATGGAAGAAGATTTTTTGTATGATTATCCACTCTAAGAATGCCATTTGGATTGATGTGAAATATGTTTATTATTACCCCTAGTCCAAACGTCCACCCCTGAAATCATTCCTGTGACGCCATGAGAGTTTAGCCATCCTTCTGTCCCACCACATGTTAAACTGATATCCTGCCGCTCTTCTTTTCTGCCCAGTCATTTTGCTTTAATGATGTTATATGATCTTTATTATTTTGCACTAGTATCTTTAGATTTTTGGTTTTGATGGTTATTACATGAAACGTGCTATTTTATTGAAATCCTCCAAAGGACATTATCATGATATGTAATTCTGGCCCAGTTAAATTAGCATAATAAGCAATGAGGAATTTTTATGATAGTCATTTTCTTTTCACTGATGTCCCTAATTTTCAAATAGGTTTTCTTGAGCTATTACATTTCCGAGCATGCAACCCAATGTATTTTCTTTCCCTTCCTTGTTCTCCTTCTGTCCCATGTTGTTTTACACTGAGCAGGTTTTATAGAGTCACTCCAGTATTTCCCAAAGCCATAACAGCAATAGATTGACTGGTGGATGAGGAGTAGGGTCCGTGCACAATGCAAATGCATTCTGGGAAAATAATGTAATAATGTAGCATCCCATCACAATGGCTGTCACAGCGGCCAGGCACCGTTGCATCATGGGTCTTGTCTGTTGCTGTGTTCCATTTTGGTTCTGTCCACTTAAAAAAATAATATTAACAACAGTCACTAACAATGGCTTATTCTAAACACATCTCTATCGCTCCAGGACAGAAGGACAGATAACAAAACAGATGAGTGTCGTATTGGACTTGGAGATGTATTGGACTTGGAGTTGTATTGGACTTGGAGTTGTATTGTAATATAATATACCTGATCCAGTCGGGCAAGATTTTTTTGTAAAAGATGTAAGTTTGTGTTCAGATCTTTGTACAGTGTACATAGATAGCTGGGTTGTTAAAATGCTGATTTTGTAGATATTGAATTGCAATCCTGACCACCTTTCTTTGAGTTTCATGTTTTTGTTCGACGTGAATGTGGACAATAAGAGACCTTGATAAATCAGTCATTTAACCTCCTCTCCCCTCCTCTGTTGGCCTTTTGCCTAAAGTATTATTTTATTTCATTAACCTTTGCTTTAAAACATAAAAAGCCTTTCAATAGACTAGTTAGAACTTGCACGGTATTAAATGCACAAAACCTGCTTTACATTACATCCCAGTGTTTTTTTTGTTTTGTTTAAAATCCTCTGGTTTCTGTTTCTTTTCAATGATTTTAGGTAGTATTGAAATATGTCTAATCTAACTGCAGTCATTGAGTGTACAGAATTAGTTATTTTTTAACTGCTTTTTTGTTTTTTAAATCAATGCTGAAAATAAAAAAGGTTATTGATCAAACAAAGACTAATTTCGTCCTTAATGCAATGGAAAAGGTTTGTCTATGATGTAACAGAATGGACTAAACTTGATTAACTGTAAAAGGTTTGCAAGGTAAACTGGTATGATTACAGATTTACATGCACGTGTCACTTATTGCCCTAAAGCCCTTAAACTCAACTGTGGACCTCGAAGCCAGTTCCACTGCATTTTTTTATTTCCCCCTCTAATCAGGGACCGATTTAGAACAGAAAACCAGCAGGCTCCGGACCTCATAGGGTAAGAGTTGAGTACCCCTGCTCTAAAGCAGTGTTTCCCAACTCCGGTCCTCCAGTACCCCCAACGGTACATATTTCTGTTGTGGACCCAGACCAGTACAGTCGTGGCCAAAAGTTTTGAGAATGACACAAATATACATTTTCACAAAGTCTGCTGCCTCAGTTTGTTTGATGGCAATTTGCATATACTCCAGAATGTTATGAAGAGTGATCAGATGAATTGCAATTAATTGCAAAGTCCCTCTTTGCCATGCAAATGAACTGAATCCCCCAAAAACCTTTCCACTGCATTTCAGCCCTGCCACAAAAGGACCAGCTGACATCATGTCAGTGATTCTCTCGTTAACACAGGTGTGAGTGTTGACGAGGACAAGGCTGGAGATCACTCTGTCATGCTGATTGAGTTCGAATAACAGACTTGAAGCTTCAAAAAGAGGGTGGTGCTTGGAATCATTGTTCTTCCTCTGTCAAACATGGTTACCTGCAAGGAAACACGTGCCGTCATCATTGCTTTGCACAAAAAGGGCTTCACAGGCAAGGATATTGCTGACAGTAAGATTGCACCTAAATCAACCATTTATCGGATCATCAAGAACTTCAAGGAGAGCGGTTCAATTGTTGTGAAGAAGGCTTCAGGGTGCCCAAGAATGTCCAGCAAGCGCCAGGAACGTCTCCTAAAGTTGATTCAGCTGCGGGATCGGGGCACCACCAGTACAGGGCTTGCTCAGGAATGGAAGCAGGCAGGTACAAGTGCATCTGCACGCACAGTGAGGCGAAGACTTTTGGAGGATGGCCTGGTGTCAAGAAGGGCAGCAAAGAAGCCACTTCTCTCCAGGAAAAACATCAGGGACAGACTGATGTTCTGCAAAAGGTACAGGGATTGGACTGCTGAGGACTGGGGTAAAGCCATGTTCTCTGATGAATTCCCTTTCCGATTGTTTGGGGCATCTGGAAAAAAGCTTGTCTGGAGAAGACAAGGTGAGCGCTACCATCAGTCCTGTGTCATGCCAACAGTAAAGCATCCTGAGACCATTCATGTGTGGGGTTGCTTCTCAGCCAAGGGAGTGGGCTCACTCACATTTTTTCCTAAGAACACAGCCATGAATAAAGAATGGTACCAACACATCCTCCTAGAGCAACTTCTCCCAACCATCCAGGAACAGTTTGGTGACGAACAATGCCTTTTCCAGCATGATGGAGCACCTTGCCATAAGGCAAAAGTGATAACTAAGTGGCTCGAGGAACAAAACATCGATATTTTGGGTCCATGGCCAGGAAACTCCCCAGACCTTAATCCCATTGAGAACTTGTGGTCAATCCTCAAGAGGCGGGTGGACAAACAAAAACCCACAAATTCTGACAAACTCCAAGCATTGATTATGCAAGAATGGGCTGCCATCAGTCAGGATGTGGCCCAGAAGTTAATTGTCAGCATGCCAGAGCAGATTGCAGAGGTCTTGAAAAAAGAAGGGTCAACACTGCAAATATTGACTCTTTGCATCAACTTCCTGTAATTGTAAATAAAAGCATTTGACACTTATGAAATGCTTGTAATTATACTTCGGTATTCCATTGTAACATCTGACAAAACTATCTAAAGACACTGAAGCAGCAAACTTTGTGGAAATTAATGTTTGTGTCATTCTCAAAACTTTTGGCCACGACTGTACACCTGATTCTACCTGTCAACTAATCATCAAGTCCTTGACAAGTTCAATTAGATGTTAATGTCCGGGGCTACAACAAAAATGAGAGGACCGGATTTGGGAAACACTGCTCTAAAGTACCAAACAAGTCAACAAGTAGACCCATAAAAACATTACACAGAGCTCCATTGGTACACAGTCCAGCACTAAAAATAAACATTTAGCAACCCAGTGGACCACAGCACTACATTATGAGTAGCTATAGAAACCTTCATGTACACAGTGGCACAAAGCACAGCTTTTTAAGGACTTTTGAGTGCTACTCTGAGCTGCACTAAACTGTATGATTTTGCTAGCGTTCCAGGCCAACTACATTGCAGATGTTGCATTCCATCAACCAACCCACGTGAAGAAATACTACAGTTTACTATAGAATACTATAGTTCTTACTATATAATTCTATAGAATTATGTAATAAACTGTAGTATACTGTAGAATACTATACTACACACTGTAGTATACCTCGATAATGTAGTGCTTAATATATCATTTTGTAGTATACAGTAGAGTACTATCGTGATTACTATAAGTTGTGGGACACTAGATGCGTAACTTGGCTTGACTGGCATATAACTACAGATGTAAATCCTCGATTAGAAGGAAAAGGCTAAGTCCAGGAGATCAATGCAAACTGTCAATTATTTAGGCATAGTGTTGTATAGCAAGCATGTGTATGTGTGGTCTTTTGGCACTTACTCACACTCTTGTACACAACACAAGAACAAAAGTTGAGCTGCTGACAGATGCACGCTTGCATCAGGTGGAATGGTGCGCTTATAACTCAAGTCTGTGAAACCACGAGAGGGAGCGCAAGGCTGTGTGTAAAAGATTGTCAATCAACGATTGGGCTTTTCCACAGTTGTATACTGTAGAATACTATGCTACACACTAGTATCCCTTGATCATGTGTAGTACTTACTATAGAATTATGTAGTAAACTGTAGAATACTACAGTAATGTCCACAAAAACACTAGTTGTTTAACTATAGTAATACTAAAGTATTTAATATATATCCCATTCATTCCCATTCCCCATATCCCAGTTTGTGCCTCCCATGACTGAGAAACTTACATGCCAAGTATAGTCTGTTCCCTACAGGTTATAGAAAAGACTCCAGATGTCACGCCCTGACCGTAGAGATCTTTTTTATGTCTCTATTTTGGTTGGTCAAGGCGTGAGTTTGGGTGGGCATTCTATGTCTGGTGTTCTATGTTGTCCTTGTTTTGTATTTCTGTGTGTTTGGCCTGGTATGGTTCTCAATCAGAGGCAGCTGTCTATCGTTGTCTCTGATTGAGAATCATACTTAGGTAGCCTGTTCCCACCTGTGTTTGTGGGTGGTTGTTTCCTGTTTAGTGTTTGTTTCACCTTTCAGGACTGTTCGTTTGTCGTTTTTGTTGTTTTGTCAGCGTATTTTACCACTTACCACGCTGCACCTTGGTCCTCTTCTCCTTCTCCCGACGATGTTCGTTACACCAGATTTACCTACCTACAGGTTATAGAAAAGACTCCAGATTTACCTACCTACAGGTTATAGAAAAGACTCCAGATTTACCTACCTACAAGTTATGGAAAATGTGCTTTTTTAATTTTTGTCCAGAGGTCTCCTCAAGGAGAAAACCCCCACTTCTATGCCGAAGATAATAAAACAAAAACACTATAGTAATGTCCGCAAAAACAGTACAGTAATTACTATAGTATACACTATAGCTTTTTTAAACTATAGTAATACTACAGTATTTATACTACTGTATTGATAAACTGTAAATACTACAGTATTCTACAGTTATGTCCGCAAAAACAAGACAGTAAATACTACAGTAAAGTCCTCGACAACACTACAGTGAAAACTATGTCATATAAACATGGTAATGCTACAGTATTTATGTCATAGTATACTACAGTATTTTTTTATGTG
>NC_092107.1:33173785-33194417 GCF_045679555.1 Salvelinus alpinus
AAATGTTTGTAGGGATTGATACATTTTTTGTAAGGGAACTTTAAGTCGGAAATGTCAAAGGGGAAATTACAAACTTCAGAAGCATTTTTACACCTCAAATACATTACACGTTTTTAATATCCTGAAAGTTCTCCTGCAACAGGGTGATTAAATTAAGATCCTACATCTGTACATCCCTATCTCCCAGCTCCAGGCGTGGGATCCGTGGGGGAATGCCGCCCCATACCATTTTAATCACATGCACATATTTCTGCTTGTAAATAAAACATGCACTCATAGTGATGTAATTAGAATGATTTATGGAGAAGAGACATTGAATAATTTAGTGGCATCATTACACAGATTATATTTATAAACTCACTTTGTTACATTCACCTAGATTCATAATTATATATTTTATTTATTTTATTAACTAGGCATGTCAATAAGGACAAATTCTTATTTACAATGACAGCCTACCCCAGCCAAACCCTAATCTGGACAACACTGGGCCAATTGTGCACCGCCCTATGGGACTCCCTATCACAGCTGGTTTGTGATACAGCCTGGAATTGAACCAGGGTCTGTAGTAACACCTCTAGAACTGAGATGCCGTGCCTTAGACCGCTGCACCACTAGGGAGCCCCAAAAAATAGTTTTTTCCCCCTCTCTCCTTGGAAACACACAGATAAATTATATTAATATATATTATATTAAACATATTGGTTCGAGTTCTCCGTGTGTAAAGCCTGCGATGGCACGTGTTGCACGCATTATATCTCCATAGAGTACAGTTAGAGGGCAATGCTGCTGCTCACAGCCAACTTGGATGATCCCTATTAGGGTTGTTTGACTCTTGTTATCAAGGGCCACAGAGTACACATTTTCACTTGTTTAATGTGCATTGCGGTAAGGTGCTTATCACTTTCCATACACAATCATTGTGGTGTAGGTGATTACCTGAGATACCGTTTTTGTTTGGCCCAAGTCTCTCTCTCTCACTCTCTTTCTTGCTGCCAGACAAACAAAACAAGTGTTTATTCATTATCAAGCCAGCAGTGTATTTTCCGAGTACTGAGTTCACTCCCCTCTCAGTAAAAGTGTCTTAAACACTCCTTCCCTATATGAACCCATAATGAGTGTTATATTGAGGGTGGAATTAGAAGCCAGTGTCTACATGAATAGTCTCTCTCCCTGCGTTATCTCCGGTCCAGCCGGAGCCTAGCTACAGTATATGCAAAAGGGAAGCGTACGGTAAGCTTCTTAAGGGGATTTCTTACGTCTGTACTGCCTCCAAAAAAACAAATACAGAGGACAGAGTTTATAGACAAATGTAAAGGCCGAAGACAAAAAAAATAGGCCAAAACATATTTGAATGAATAGGATGGCGAGAGAGAGAGGGAGGAGAGAGAGAGAGGGGGAGAGAGGGAGAGAATGAGGCAGAAAGAAGGAGAGAGAGGGAAAGAGAGAGGGGGAGAGAGAAAGAGGTGGAGAGAGAAAGAGGGGGAAAGAAAGGGAGAGAGAAAGGGAGAAAGAGAGGGAGGGACGGGAGAGAGAGAGAGGGAGAGCTAGATGAGTGCTAGTGAATGTGTTAGTAATTACTGACTCCTTCAGTCAGCTTCTGCTGCTGTTCCAAGGTCAGTCACTAGGCACAGTTTTTATTTAAATTTGGTTGAATTATCAACTAACATGAATTCAACATTAAATCAACAATATCTTCTTTTTTTTTTTCAGTTTTCCACGTTTTTTATTGTTGATTCAACCAGTTTTTGGCCAGTGGATAGTATCACTGGGGTTTCACTTCTTGTTTTGTTTCAGTTCAATGATTATTCATTAGTTGTGTAGAACCATCAATATCATCCCATATTCATGTGCTACTCGAAAGTATGAGGCTCTGAACTATCCAACTCAGGAACAATGATGAGTTTCCCACTCCTATTAACCAGTTGAAAGCTCATTATGACATTTTTTTGACATCCAAAACTCTGAAATAAGATGCATCCAGGAACTTTCCAGGTGATTCTTTGTCCCAAGTTTCTCAGCATCCGATAAGGCAGATGGCACATTAATTGAGCATTTTCAATATAACCAATCGCCCCAAAAAACTGTTTGTATTATGGTAAGTCACAGTGAAGTCCTGTTTAGCTCAGAAACTCACAGTGACTGGGTGTGGAGGTCAGTGGATGCCAATGGCCAGAGTCCAGTCAGGAGTAAACCACTCTGGGGTTAGTTCCAGAGAGCTTTAACTCACTCCAGAGTCCAGTCAGGAGTAAACCACTCTGGGGTTGGTTCCAGAGAGCTTTAACTCACTCCAGAGTCCAGTCAGGAGTAAACCACTCTGGGGTTAGTTCCAGAGAGCTTTAACTCACTCCAGAGTCCAGTCAGGAGTAAACCACTCTGGGGTTAGTTCCAGAGAGCTTTAACTCACTCCAGGGTCCAGTCAGGAGTAAAACAGCTCTGGGGTTAGTTCCAGAGAGCTTTAACTCACTCCTACCAGGAGGAAAACAGCTCTGGGGTTAGTTCCAGAGAGCTTTAACTCACTCCAGAGTCCAGTCAGGAGTAAAACAGCTCTGGGGTTAGTTCCAGAGAGCTTTAAGTCACTCCAGAGTCCAGTCAGGAGTAAACCACTCTGGGGTTAGTTCCAGAGAGCTTTAAGTCACTCCAGAGTCTAGCTGGGAGTAAAACAGCTCTGGGGTTAGTTCCAGAGAGCTTTAACTCACTCCAGAGTCCAGTCAGGAGTAAACCACTCTGGGGTTAGTTCCAGAGAGCTTTAAGTCACTCCAGAGTCTAGCTGGGAGTAAAACAGCTCTGGGGTTAGTTCCAGAGAGCTTTAAGTCACTCCAGAGTCTAGTCAGGAGTAAAACAGCTCTGGGGTTAGTTCCAGAGAGCTTTAACTCACTCCAGAGTCCAGTCAGGAGTAAACCACTCTGGGGTTAGTTCCAGAGAGCTTTAACTCACTCCAGAGTCCAGTCAGGAGTAAACCACTCTGGGGTTAGTTCCAGAGAGCTTTAACTCACTCCAGAGTCCAGTCAGGAGTAAAACAGCTCTGGGGTTAGTTCCAGAGAGCTTTAACTCACTCCAGAGTCCAGTCAGGAGTAAACCACTCTGGGGTTAGTTCCAGAGAGCTTTAAGTCACTCCAGAGTCTAGCTGGGAGTAAAACAGCTCTGGGGTTAGTTCCAGAGAGCTTTAACTCACTCCAGAGTCCAGTCAGGAGTAAACCACTCTGGGGTAAGTTCCAGAGAGCTTTAACTCACTCCTACCAGGAGGAAAACATAGTTTTATTTATATATTATTTAGATCAGGCATGAGATCGTTCCTAGAGACTCCACCACCTACCCTACCCTTGTCCTCCCTTTTGGACTGCCTGTGTCGAGTCAGCAAATCAAACGACTCAATGGCGTGCTTCACTTTACAGTATGGGCAAAGTGATGATCCACCACAAATTAAACTGTGTGTGTGTGTGTGTGTTACAGTTTTATGCATTCACAATTGGAAATGCAGGGTCTTGGAGACTTTTGTTCCAGCCCAGCACTAACTCACCTGATTCCAGTAACGGTGGGCAGTAAATGACTGTCATCAACAGTTAGTGCCTGTAGCTCATCTGGACTATGCTTAATGACCATTATATAAAGAATGGGAGAGAAAGGTTTGCGTGTTAACTTGTTGATGTAGTACATGTAGCATGCTGAGTACTTTGCTCCGTTAATCTTTCCCTCGATCCTGACTAGTCTCCCAGTCCTTGCAGCTGAAAAACATACCCACAGCATGATGCTGCCACCACCATGCTTCACCGTAGAGATGATGCCAGGTTTCCCACAAATGTGACGTTTGGAATTCAGGCCAAAGTGTTCAATTTTGGTTTCATCAGACCAGAGAATCATGTTTCTCATGGTGTGAGAGTTTTTTAGGTGCCTTTTGACAAACTCCAGGCAGGCTGTCACGTGCCTTTTACTGAGGAGTGTCTTCCATCTGGCCACTCTACCATAAAGGCCTGATTGGTGGAGTGCTGCAGAGATGGTTGTCCTTCTGGAAGGTTCTCCCATCTCCGCAGAGGAACTTTGGAGCTCTGTCAGAGTGACCATCGGGTTCTTTGTCAACTCCATGAACAAGGCTCTTCTCCCCTGATTGCTCAGTTTGGCCGGGCTGCCAGCTCTAGGAAGAGTTTTAGTGGTTCCAAACTTCTTCCATTTAAGAATGATTGAGCCCACTGTGTTCTTGGGGACCTTTAATGCTGCAGAAATGTTTTAGTACCCTTTCCCAGATCTGTGCCTTGACACAATCCTGTCTCTGTTCTCTACGGACAATTCCTTTGACCGCATAGCTTGGTTTTTGCTCTGACATGCACTGTCAACTGTGGGACCTTAAATAGACAGGTGTGTTCCTTTCCAAATCATGTCCAATCAATTGAATTTACCACAGGTGGACTCCAATCAAGTTGTAGAAACATCTCAAGGATGATCAATGAACACAGGATGGACCTCTGCTCAATATCGAGTCTCATAGCAAAGGGTCTGAATACTTATAGAAATAAGGTATTTCTGTTTTTTATTTTTAATACATTTGCAACAATTTCTAAAAAACAGTTTTTGCTTTGTTATTTTGGGGTATTGTGTGTAGATTGATGAGGGAAAAAGTGTATTCAATCCATTTTAGAATAAGGCTGTAACGTAACAAAATTTGGAAAATGTCAAGGGGTCTGAATACTTTCCAAATGCACTGTAGATGCTACCTAAGCAGCCATGTTTCTCCTTCTGTTGCCACCTCGGTGATCATCTCTCCCAGGGCTGTTAGCTTTCATTGCAGGTACGGGAGACGGGAGAGGTGGCTCATTGACTGAAACGGTTTCCTCGTTATTCATTTAGCATGTTGCTGAGAGGTTTGGAAGGAGAGTGGAGACACCTTCTCCAGGGTTCTGGCCAGCAGCGCTTCACTCTATTAAATGCTGTCCGGGGGCATCATTTATTAACATGATCCACGAGATGGATGACGGGGGAGAGGGAGGAAGGTAGAGGAAAGGGAGGAGGGGAGAGGGAGGCAGGGAGAGGAGAGGGAGGAGGGGGAGAGGGAAGGGAGAGGAGAGGAGAGGAGAGGAGAGGAGAGGAGAGGAGAGGAGAGGGACTAAAGGTATTGCTGGGCCGCCTGTCATCATACTGTTCGGGGTTTTAGTTACTCTACTGTGATTGCTGCCAAAAGACTGTAACAAACAGTGTAATTTTTTATAGAGGTTTGGCATAATTTGAGAGCCAACTCAACTCACTGTTGGATTTGAAAATACTGCAGCTCAGACTTTCTCTCACCCTTTTTCTCTCCCTCCCTCCCCTCTCCTCACCTCACAGCCCTTCATTCTCTAACACTCCAACAGACTTCCCTGTGTTTTATTGTGATAAAAACACTTTAATGACAGCTCGGTCTTATAGCTCCATCAACTTTTCCGTGTCAGCCGGTTAGGTCCTGGGGTTTGGTTAGGTCCTATGTGCCAATTAGGTCCCCTGGGGTGCGGTTAGGTCCTGGGGCCCGGTTAAGTCCCACGGGGTCCGGTTAGGTCCTGGGGCGCGGTTAGGTCCTGGGGCCCGGTTAGGTCCCATGGGGTCCGGTTAGGTCCCATGGGGTCCGGTTAGGTCCTGGGGCCCGGTTAGGTCCTGGGGCCCGGTTAGGTCCTGGGGCCCGGTTAGGTCCTGGGGCCCGGTTAGGTCCCATGGGGTCCAGTTAGGTCCTGGGGCCCGGTTAGGTCCCATGGGGTCCAGTTAGGTCCTGGGGCCCGGGTTAGGTCCCATGGGGTCCAGTTAGGTCCTGGGGCCCGGTTAGGTCCTGGGGTCCAGTTAGGTCCCATGGGGTCCAGTTAGGTCCCATGGGGTCCAGTTAGGTCCCATGGGGTCCAGTTAGGTCACATGGGGTCCAGTTAGGTCACATGGGGTCCGGTTAAGTCCTGGGGCCCTGTTCGGTCCTGGGGCCTGGTTAGGTTCCATGGGGTCCAGTTAGGTCCTGGGGTTGCATTACATCTGTCTGAAAAGCCCAGGTGCATCATCAGGGTTGTCTCATTCAGTCTGACCCCCCGGAGTCAAGTAACACACATACACACACATACATACACACACACACCAGGCCTTCATATAACACCGTTGATCTGTGCTTCATTCTATAGTTAGTTGACTCCTGATATCTCCAGGAGTGAAAAGTATAATTTTTGTTCTTAATCTATTGTTGTCTGGTACTGTCATTTTGCTAGCTAGGTCCATCTACTTTAAGTGCTGCCTGTCTTCCCAGTCACCTACTTGGTGTTTGAACTGATGACTGCTCATAATTTGCAGATGATTGTTGACAAATCAACCAGGATTAAAGTTCAGGGCAATTTGTGACTGTTGTTTTTTTCGTAATCAGTGGCTGTATTGGAGGGAGAGTGTTTTTTCCTCTCCTAGGCAATCAGCAAATAATACCGGGAGGTGTGCTCTTCCCCTCTGCAAGGCAATTAGAAATTAGTGATAGTACTTCAGTCTCCCCTGTTTTCTCAGTGGCAGCTGTAAGCAGTGGTCTCGTTGCAGAACTAAGATCGTCGCCGAAACAAAGACGGTTCTGACAGTTTTTGGAGGAAAGAAAGAGAGGAAGGCTCCACACCACTCTCTCGCTTGAGTATTAGTTATCATTTTGCTCTTTTGTAGCTTTGGCAACTATGTGTGTGTTTTCTAAACCTGTTCGCTCCTCTTCCTGTAGGCTTTACAGACACTCCCCACCCCTTGGTTGCAAGCCTTCTAATAAATGTACCCTGTGTGCACAACCCATGTGTATTTCCGGGTCTCTGGCAGTGTTTGGAACTGCTGATCTGCGGTCAAGAATGCAGAGTTCATGTCAGCCTATGATGCCCTTCAGTCCCTTGACTTTTTGGCCCTGATGGAAACATGGATCACCCCAGAGAACACTGCTACTCCAGCTGCTCTCTCTTCATCTGACTACTTTTTTTCTCAGTCTGAGAGCATCTGGTCGTTGCGGTGTTGGCACAGGTCTACTCATTTCTCCCAAGGGAAGATCTTTCTTTTCCCCCTCACTCACCTGTCCATCTCCTCAATTGAATCGCATGCTGTCACTGTCACTTGTACACAAGAGCTTAACATTGTTGTCATCTATCTCCCACCAGGTGCCCTTAGAGTCGTGCTGAGCGATTAACAAAAATGAATTATTTTTTTCTCTCTGGTTATTTAACAACTAATTGACCGAAGTCGGTTGAATGATTTGAATTCCATTTCACTCAATTTTTTTCTGTGAGCTCAATGTGCACATTGCAGAGCTTCTCTAGCTTCTCTAGTTGTAGTTTCCAACAAGCCAATATTCTACATAGTTTAGCTAATAAAACGTGGTAATTAACTACAATGACCATAATCCATTGAACATCTACTTATCCGGTCTGTTTTTTTTATGCCTGATTTGGAAAAGAGAAGAATGCGCGATCGTGAGGGACAGGGTTGGGGAGTAACAGATTACATGTAATCCATTTTTCTTTTTTTTACTGTAATCCGTTGCATTACCAGCAAAAATATTGTAATCAGATTACAGATACGTTTGAAAAACTAGATGATTACTTTGAGGATTACTTTTAAATTCAGAAAGGATGTTTGCAAAAAAAAACATTTGACACTTCCCTGTTTTCTCAATAACTTTCAAATCAGCATTGAAAAAATGTGCAAGTTTAAATTTGTTCAACGTGAGCGAGTCTGACCATAAGTCAGAGACAACTATGATGACACACCAAATGTGTTTGATAGACCGCAGGAATAGGGTTTTGTAGGCTACAGTCCAAGATATGTCTTCCAATGGTGCGACTGCTGTCGACATCCAAAGATTATCCAACTTGAATAAACACTTGGAGGTAATGATGACAGCAGTGGTGTAGTCTATGATGATATGGATATCACTTATTATTGATATCTATATAGCTCATTGATGTGAATCACACTGCTGCTCTCTCATTTAGCTATTTGCGCCTTACGGATTGTGGTTGATGTGGATGGCTGTTCACAAATCTAAATGTGTATTTGAACCCAATAATGGTTGAATTCAAGATGTCTAAGCTGCCTATCAATCATAATTTTTGAAACCAGTGGACAGTCAGTGAAAAATGCGCTCTTGCAACAGCTACATAGTGTGGACCCCTTCCTATGGAATAAAAGTGAGGCTTTTATTGCTCAATCTAATTCATGCTGATAAAAAAAAAACAGAACAGAACAGCGCAAACTGGCCCTAACCAGAATAGAAAGAGGAATGGGAGGCCCCGGTGCACAACTGAGCAAGAGGACAAGTACATTAGAGTGTCTAGTTTGAGGAATAGACGCCTCACAAGTCCACAACTGGAAGCTTGTTTTGCGGGTCTACTCAATGAAGCTGCCAGTTGAGAACTTGTGAGGCGTCTGTTTCTCAAACTAGACACTCTAATGTACTTGTCCTCTTGCTCAGTTGTGCACCGGGGCCTCCCACTCCTCTTTCTATTCTGGTTAGTACCAGTTTGTGCCGTTCTGTGAAGAGAGTAGTACACAGCGTTGTACGAGATCTTCAGTTTCTTGGCAATTTCTCACATGGAATAACCTTCATTTATTTTTTTTATTTTTTATTTAACCTTTATTTAACCAGGAAGGGCTCATTGAGATTTAAAATCACTTTTTCAAGAGCGTCCTGGCCAAGATCGGCAGCACCAAGTCATTACAAAAATTACAGACAGACAACATGAAAAACTACAAGTAATCTAGTAAAAACCATTGAATTCACAAGAGTATAACAAATATCAAAAACAGCAAATTAAAAACATTGACAGGTTAGGGAATCAGCCTCAAAATCCTTCATCAGTGATTTAAAAACACCAATCGGGACAAGTTCTTCCAGTTTAAAATGATTTTGTAAGGTGTTCCAAGACGATGGCGCAGAGTACATAAAATACCTTTTACCAAATTCAGTTCGGACATTTGGAACAGTTAGCAGGATAAAGTCTAGCGAACGAAGAGAGTACCCACCACATTTCTGAACAATAAAAATGCCCAAATAAAAAGGTAGTAAAACCAAAATGGCTTAGTAAATAAAAGAATACCAGTGACTGAGCCTACGTGTGACTAGAGAAGGCCAGCCAACCCTGGTATACAAAGTGCAGTGGTGCGTAAGGGTTTTGCAGTTTAAAATAAATCTCAAAGTGCCATGGTAAAGAGTGTCAATTGATCTCAAACACTGAGAGGAAGCATTCATATATAAAATATCCCCATAGTCTAGTAAAGGCATAAATGTAGCTACTAGCCTCCTTCTGGCTTCAAAAGAAAATAAAATCCCAATTTCAGCTTCAATTTTTTTGTAAGTTGTTGAATATGCAATTTAAAAGAGAGGCCGTCATCAATTAGAATTCCAAGATATTTATATGAGGTTACAACCTCAATCTCCTTGCCCTGACAGGTAATAATAGGTGAAAGGTTCAGAGGTCTATTTCTTGCATTAGAAAACACCATTAGTTTAGTTTTGTCAGTATTGAGGATAAGCTTCAATTGACACAAGGTATGTTGAACAGTATAAAAAGCAGTTTGCAAGTTCTGGAAAGCTTTTGTAAGAGATGAGGCACAACAGTAAATAACAGTATCATCAGCATAAAAATGAAGTTGTGCATTTTGGACATTTTTGTCTAAATCATTTATATAAATAGTGAATAAGAGAGGACCAAGTACAGAGCCTTGGGGCACACCATTCAGGACAGACAATTTAACAGACATAAGCCCATCAAATTGAGTGCACTGAGTTCTATCAGACAGATAGTTAGCAAACCATGCAACTGCATGCTCCGAAAGACCTACACTCAACAATCTCTGCCTTAGTATAGCATGATCAACTGTATCAAAAGCCTTAGAGAGATCAATAAAAAGTGAGACACAGTGCTGTTTTTTGTCAAGGGCTTCAGTGATATAATTTAAAACCTTCATGGCTGCTGTAATTGTGCTATGCTTCTTCCTGAAGCCCGATTGGTACATTGATAAAATAGAGTTAGTAAATAAAAACTCTTTTAGCTGTTCACTTACAAGGGTTTCAAGTATTTTCACCAGGGGTGACAGCTTTGAGATTGGCCTATAACTATTTAAAAGAGTTGGATCTCCCCCTTTTAAAAGTGGTAGGACAAATGCTGATTTCCAGATCTTTGGAATTTCATTACATTCCAGGGTTAGATTGAACAGATATGTAAGTGGTTCAGCTATGAAATCAGCTGCCAGATTTAAAAAGCAGGGATCCAAAAGATCAGGACCTGCAGGCTTTCTTTGATCTAAGGATTTCAGAATGGCAGAAAGCTAAAAGTTTGACCAGCTCTCACTGGTTCATCCACACAGGGTTGTACAGAGACAGAGGACACTGAATCAAACAGCCTACCAGATGATACAAAGTGCTCATTGAAACAATTCAGCATTTCAGTTTTGTCATATATAGCAACAGAGTCATTCAAAACACATGACGGTAATTCATTAACATTACTGTTACCAGACATAGACTTAATAGCCTTCCAAAACTTTCTAGGGTCATTCAGGTTATCAGTGGTAACAGACATAAAATATTCAGACTTGGCCTTCCTGAGAAGAAAAGAACACTTGTTTCTTAACTGCCTAAAAATAAGCCAATCAGCATCAGAACAAGATTTCCTTGCTTTAGCCCAGGCTAGATTACGGTCGTGAATAATACAAGACAGCTCAGAAGAAAACCATGGATTATTCCGCCCTTTAACCCTGAACCTGCGGAATGGTGCATGTTTGTTTACTATTTGGAAAAAAACATCATGAAAGAATTTCCAGGCAGTTTCCACATCAGGGATAAGCTCAATCTTGCTCCAGTCAAAATAAAACAAATCATGAAAGAAAGCCTGCTCATTAAAACACTTCAAATTTCTCTTACGAATAAAACGTGGATTTGTCTTTGGAACCTTAGTATTTCTAACAGCAACAACAGCACAATGGTCACTTAAATCATTACAAAAAACACCAACCGCAGAATATTTATGTGGAACATTTGTCAATATCAAATTAATCAGGGTAGATTTATCTGGGCATTTAAGATTTGAGCGAGTGGGTGAATTAATCAACTGGGTAAGATTCATAGAATTACAAAACATTTTTAAATCATCAGACACCGGCTTTAACCAACACCAGTTGAGATCACCAATCAAGATCATTTCACTGTAAAGAAGTTTAGACATAAGGTGCGTCAAAGAAGAAAATGCATCACAGAGAGCAGAGGGGGGTCTATAACAGCCAATCACAGTTATAGAGAGGCCCTTTGAAACCTCAATATTCAAAGCAAGAAATTCCAACTGTTTACAAATAGTTTCAGACTTTGCTACACTTACAGGGAATTTAGATTTTACATATATAGCCACCCCCCCACCTTTCTTAACCCGATCAGTGCAATAAACATTGTAACCACTTATACAAATATCCTTATCAAAAATAGACTTGCTGAGCCAGGTTTCAGAAAACACAATTACATCAGCATCAGTTGATTTAGCCCAAATCCTAACCCCATCAATTTTTGACAACAGGCTGCGAACATTTAAATGAAAAATACCAAAACCAGATCTTGATTTAAAATCAGAGGGGGTTTGGAGACATTGCATATCAGGGCCAGGGTTAGGTTGCACGTTACCTATCAACAACAGAAGAATAACTAGCCTCTGTTTAATAACCTTGCACGGCTTCTCTTTTTTAAGAGACCTACTGCAAGCGAATTCTACAAGTGAGTTTCCAGACAATACAAAACAGTCATTTAAAACCATTAGACTTTGGTAGTGACACAAATTCGTACTGTTCACATCATGCCACAAATGCATCGGCACTTGGACGAGTGGACCGAGTGAAAAAGAGCGAGTTCCTGCAGACAAAATGTCTAATGGACGGGAGAGCACATTGTCAGATGTACTCACCCAGCGACAATGTTCGTTTTCTCCAGAGTTCAGTAAAGTCAGTGCACAAAGTAATACCACGTAAATTGTCATTTTCTCTGACAAAAAAATAAGAGGCCAACGAAGGTAATTGGAGAGAGGGACAGCGTGTATGTGAGTCAATGTGAGTGTTTGCGCGTGTGAGTAGATTGCGTGTTGAGGGCGATAGAGAGAACGGGTTGAGCTGCCACTGACAGCCAGGCAAAGAGCAAAAAGGAGCAGCTTGAACAAGACACTCCGCGGACGAAGGAGGAACTCAGGCCAGCCAGAGATAGGGTTACTTTGGTAAACTTCAAGTAATGAAGTGCCGAGTTGAGGAGGACCCGTGATCTTTACACCAGCAAAAATAAAATAGTTTGCACTACACAACAACGAAGTTACGCAACCATTAATAAATAGATTATTAGTAGGTTAAAATGTACTAGTCACAAACAAACGACTTGACATACTGCCATCTTGGATGTCACATTTTCATTCATTCATCAGACTGTGTCTCAGACTCAGACAGATACAACAATAACGTTGTAATTTCCTGGGAGCGATGCTGCCTGTATTCATTCATCAGAACAAGAATAGACGGATGAGTTTCAGAAGAAAGGTCTTTGTTTCTGGTCATTTTGAGCCTGTAATCGAACCCACAAATGCTCCAGATACTCAACTAGCCTAAAGAAGCCCAGTTTTATTACTTCTTTAATCAGTACAACAGTTTTCAACTGTGCTAACATAATTGCAAAAGGGTTTTCTAATGATCAATTAGCCTTTAAAAATGAAAATCTTGGATTAGCTAACATAACATGCCATTGGAACACAGGAGTGATGGTTGCTGATAATGGGCCTCTGTACGCCTATGTAGATATTCCATTAAAAGAATTGTCGTTTCCAGCTACAACAATCATTTACAACATTAGCAATGTCTACATTATATTTCTGATCAATTTGATGTTATTTCAATGGACAAAAAATTTGCTTTTCTTTCAAAAACAACGACATTTCTAAGTGACCCCATACTTTTGAAAGTCAGTGTATATATATCCGTTGATTGTTGAATAATATAACTTAGAAATACCTCATGAGCTTAGTTCAACTGTCACACTCCACGAGAACCCAAAATATAAGCTTGTTTTTCTCCATGTTTGTAAACATTGTAAATGCCTCATAACATGTTTAAAACAATAATTTTGATATCATGGACGGTCAGTCCTTGCATCCATAGCTCTGTCTATTAACTTCTCTAGGATATGTGGGACGGTAGCGTCCCACTTGGCCAAAATCCAGAAAAAAATGTAGCGCGCCAAATTCAAATATATTACTATAAAAGTCAATCTTTCATGAAATCCCACATGAAAAACACCAAATTAAAGCTACACATGTTGTGAATCCAGCCAACATGTCTGATTTCAAAAAGGATTTACGGGGAAAGCACACCAAACAATTATGTTAGTTCAGTACATAGCCACAGAAAAACACAGCCATTTTCCCAGCAAAAGATAGCTTTCACAAAAAACAGAAATAGAGAAAATTAATCACTAACCTTTGAACATCTTCATCAGATGACACTCATATGACATCATGTTACACAATACATTTATGTTTTGTTCGATAATGTGCATATTTATATCCACAAATCTCGGTTTACATTGGCACCATGTTCAGAAATGACTCCAAAATATCCGGAGTAATTACAGAGAGCCACGTCAAATAACAGAAATAGTCATCATAAACTTTGATGAAAGATACATGTTTTACATATAATTAAAGATACACTTCTTCTTAATGCAACTGCGGTGTCAGATTTTTAAAAAACTTTACGAAAAAGCACACCATGCAATAATCTGAGACGGAGCTCAGAACAATAGCCAAATTAGCCGCCATGTTGGAGTCAACAGAAATACGAAATTACATCATAAATATTCCCTTACCTTTGATTATCTTCATCAGAATGCAGTGCCAGGAATCCTAGTTCCACAATAAATCGTTGTTTTGTTCGATAATGCCCATTATTTATGTCCAATTAGCTAATTTTGCTACCATGTGTAGAACAGTGTCCAAACGCTCGCGCAGATGCAGGCAAACGTCGGATGAAAACTTCAAAAAGTTATATTACAAGTCGAATAAACTGGTCAAATTAAGTAGAGAATCAATCTTCAGGATGTTGTTATCATTTATATCCAATAACGTTCCAACCGGAGAATTCTTTTCAGTCTCTATAAGTAATGGAACGCAAGACGACACGATGAGGAAAGCGCGTGACCAGGAACTGGCCATCTGCCAGACCACTGACTCATTCCCCTCCTATCCGGTCTCACAACACAGCATAAGCTTCATTCCACGTTCTACTGACTGTTGACATCTAGTGGAAGGCGTATGAAGTGCAAACAGATCCATAAATTACAGGGATTTGAATAGGCGATGACTTTCACAATGCCCACTCTCAGAATTTTCACTTCCTGTTTTGATTTTTTCTCAGGTTTTTGCCTGCCATATGAGTTCTGTTATACTCACAGACATCATTCAACTTCAGGGTGTTTTCTATCCAATAGTAATAATAATATGCATATATTAGCATCTGGGACAGAGTAGGAGGCAGTTCCCAATGGGCACGAAATGCATCCAAAAGTGAAAATGCTGCCCCCTATCATTAAGAAGTTATTCTGAGTGGTTACCTTTCTCCAGGCCCATCCCTCAGCTTTTTACCAAAACAGTGGAGGGTTGGCCATTTTGTTATTGTTTCATCTGTGGATTTGCCCTTTAAACAGCTGCATATTATCAAGATATCAAAGTGTCACCAACTAAAAGGTAAACAATAGGCCTATAGCAAATGCTGCATATGGCATTCATTTTCACATGTAAATATAACTTTTCAGCGGTGGTCAAAGCATGCCATTCCATGAGCGGAGCATTTATTTTTCAACTTGAATCAATGAGCCCAATCAGTCCTCCATGACAACAAAATCATAAACAACAGAGTAGGGCTGGCTAATAAGTCCTTAGTTGTGGGGTCATGCTCAGGTAAAACAATTTGGCTAATCTATACTTCCATATTTCCAAGTCCTATTCTTGAAGATCAAAGGGCATAACATTTATTGGAATGACTGGAATTCTGATAGACTTTGGTTTTTAATGTAAAGATATAAACTAACAGTATTATTATATGTAGTAGAAAGTGATGGGTTAGTAGAGGCCTACATAACCAACCCATAAAGTAAAATTTAAAGTTCATATATGGCCAGCTATGTAAACTTTAACATTGATTTATCCTGCAATAGATGTTGTTCAATTGGTAACATACATTTTTGTCTTCCAATGCCTCTTAAGGGGAAAGTAATCTAAAAGTAACTGAATATAATCAGATTACGTTACTGAGTTTGGGTAATCCAAAAATTATGTTGCTGATTACAATTTTGAATAGGTAACTAGTACTGTAACGGATTACATTTCGAAACTAGCCCTACCCAAACTTGGTGAGGGGATTTATAGAGCAGCTGTTGCTTCGCAAGGTATCTCTTCCTGAAAATACATGATCTAAGTGATTGATAGTTGGTATTCAGCAGTCATAAAAGTATACCTTAGAACTACTAAAATAGTGATTTTGTCAGACAGCATAGGCAGCAGCTTTATAGAGATGAGATGATGACTTGGAATGAAATAATAAAGTCATCAGATAAAACAAATGTAATATACACAACTGAAATATAATGGTAATAAATTATGGTTAATTAGTGATAAGCAGTAATGGGCAGTCACTACCATCATAGGACTTTTATTACTTGTTTTATTCTGTTACAGCATTTAACCCAAATAATTGAAATGGAAACCTCAAAAAGCACTAATCGCTCAGCACTACCTCAGAGTTCCTCAATGAGCTTCACACCTTCATTAGCTCATTTTCTCATGACGGCTCACCGCTCTTTGTACTTGGCAACTTCAACCTCCCGACGTCTGCCTTCGATTCATTTATTTTCAACTCTTTCTTTCCCCTCCTTGCCTCTTTTGACCTCATCCTTTTCCAGTTCCCTCCCACTCACAAGGCAGGCAATACGCTTGACCTCATCTTTACTAGAGTCTGTTTGCTTACTAATCTCACTGCAACCCCCCTCCAGGTCTCTGATCAATACTTTGTTTCCTTTTCTGTCTCCCTTTCCTCCAACCCTAGCCACTCAGCCCCTACCCAGATGGTCATGCGCAGTCGTAATCTTCACTCTCTCTCTCCCACTACTCTCTCCTCTTCTATCCTATCATCTCTCCCTTTTGCTAAATCCTTCTCCCTCCTGTCTCCTGATTCTGACCCTACTCTCCTCCCTTTCCGCATCCTATGACTCGCACTGTCCCCTTTCCTCCCAGTCGACTCGGCCCTCCCCTCCTGCTCCATTGCTGAGTGACTCATTGCGAGCTTACAGAACAGGGCTGCGGGCAGCTAAGCAAAAATGCAGGAAGACTAAACTCCTTTCACTCCCTCCACTCTATGTTCTCTTGCTCTGTTTCCACTGCTAAAGCCACTTTACATCACTCAAAATTTCAAGCTTCTGCCTCTAACCCTAGGAAACTCTTTTCCACATTCTCCTCCCTCCTTAATCCTCCAGCCTTGTCAACCTTTTTGAAAAGAAGGTTGACGACATGTGCTCCTTATTCACTCAGCCTATTGAGTCCACTGGCCCCAGTCACACTGATCTACCTTATGCCTTGGCCTCTTTCTCCCCTCCCTCTCCAGATGAAATCCTGCGACTAGTGAGGTCCGGCCGCCCGACAGCCTGCCTGCTCGTCCCCCTCCTCCCTTCTCCATTTCTGGAGACCTTCTTCCCTCATCAACTCATCCTTGACCATTGGCTGCTTCCCCTCTGACTTCAAAATGGCCCAAGTTGCTCCCCGGCTCAAGAAACCAACAGTCAACTTGAGCATGCTGTCTCTGACCAACTCTCTTGCTATCTCAGAACAATTTTCTTGACCCTAACCAGTTGGCCTTCAAGACTTTTAAAATTTTACTAAGCAAGTCAGTTAAGAACAAATTCTTATTTTCAATGACGGCCTAGGAACAGTGGGTTAACTGCCTTGTTTAGGGGCAGAATAACAGATTTTTACCTTGTCAGCTCAGGGATTCGATCTTGCAACCTTTCGGTTACCGGTCCAACGCTCTAACCACTAGGCTACCTGCCACCCCAGGGTCAGTCAAGATGGAGCAGTCAACTGAGACCACTCTTCTCTGTGTCACGGTGGCTCTCCCCACTGCCAAAGATGACTCTCTCTCCTCTGTTCTCATCCTCCTAGATCTATCCGCTGCCTTCGACACTGTGAACCATCAGATCCTCCTCTCCAATCTCTCTGTGCTGGGCGTCTCAGGCTCTGTACACTCTTGGATTGCATCCTACCTGGCAGGCCACTCCTACCAGGTGATGTGGAGAGGACCTCTGTGTCTGCACCACATACCCTCACTACTGGTGTCCCCCAGGGCTCGGTTCTAGGTCCTCTCCTCTTCTCTCTAAACACCAAGTCACTCAGCTCCGTCATATCCTCACATGGTCTCTTCTATCATTGCTATGTGGATGACATCCAACTACTTCCAAAACATCTGAAATCCAACCTTTTCAAAGACTATCTTAAATAATCCAACAGTACCCCCCCCCCCCCCCCCCCCCCCCACACACACACACACACATACCTTGGCTTACTGTAATTATCAATGAGCTGGGAGGGGGGAGGAAGGATTGAGGGAAGAGCTGGTGGTGAAAAGTCATGGGATGTGTAGCTAGAAGAAATTACAGAAAAAACACACCTCAAAATATAAATACAAAATAAAAGAAAAAAGAAAAACAGTCATTCATCAGTAATAGTCTCTCTTCAAGCCTAACAAAGGCTTCTCATTGGCCAAACCATTGCTACATGGACACTTTGGCCATGTCTTAACAGTGCTTAACAGTATTCTCCTTTCCATTATTCGGTATACTCTGCATCTGTTATATCTGTTGGGTGTGTGTACTACACCAACTGCGACTGTGAAACAGAATGAGTCAAGAGTGAAGGTCAGAGTCATTTAAAGGGGTTTCAGACTCCTAGGAGTGCGGGAGTGGAGGAGAGATATAGTGTCCTATTGTCTCAGACAAAGTTAGAGATAGAAGGCAAAGAGATAAAAAGAGTGAGCAATGAGGCACAAGTGAAGGAGAGGTAGAAAGTGCCTGCAAGACTGTGTGTGTGTGTGTGTGTGTGTCTTCAAGTGCAAAAGTGTGTGTATGTAAGGTAAAAATGTATTGCTACATTTGTGGGATCTATCCTGTCCTTACAGTGACACAAGGACTACTTAAGCAATAAGGCACAAGGGGGTGTGGTATATGGCCAATATACTACGGCTAAGGGCTGTTCTTATGCACAACGCAACGCGGAGTGCCTGGATACAGCCATTAGCTGTGGTATATTGGCCATATACCATAAACCCCCGAGGTGCCTTATTGCTATTATAACGTAATTAGAGCAGTAAAAATAAATGTTTTGTCATACCCGTGGTATACGGTCTGATATACCAAGGCTGTCAGCCAATCAGCATTCAGGGTTCGAACCATCCAGTTTATAATATAATTTCAGGTCTTTCCCTGTCCTCCAGTTAATCTAGATACACACTCATAGCTGAAGTTTCCCCCTCACCCTAACACCCCTCTTCCTCCTCATCCTCCGATTCCCCGTCCCTCGCTCCTCGTCTTCCCCGTCCCTCGCTCCTCATCTTCTTCCTCTCTCCTCGTCTTCCCATCCCTCGCTCCTCGTCTTCCCCGTCCCTCGCTCTTCATCTTCCCCGTCCCTCACTCCTAGTCTTCCCCGTACCTCGCTCCTTGTCTTCCCAGTCCCTCGCTCGTCATCTTCCCTGTCCCTCGCTCCTCATCTTCCCGTCCCTCGCTCCTAGTCTTCCCCGTCCCACGCTCCTCGTCTTCCTCGCTCCTCTCCTTCCCAGTCCCTCGCTCCTCATCTTCCCCATCCCTCGCTCCTCGTCTTCCCATCCCTCGCTCCTCGTCTTCCCCGTCCCTCACTCACATTAGAATGAGCTCTGCATTCTCCTCAGCTTTGCATAACATTAGTCGAAATACATTTACATTGCAGGCATGCACATATTATAATGGTATTTTTCATTGCCAGGTTCCACAGAGAATGGAAAGTATAACAACTTGTCTCGCTTACAGTGAAATTGGTGTATGCTGATAATGCTACCACACGTCTGTGCTTTGTAGCACCTGCTCAAAAGGGAATATATTCTGAAATAAACTGCTCACGGTCATGAAAGCATATCAGTTCTGCTCTTGAAAACAAGTTGTTTATACATAAGTATTCATAGATTATGACATAGAAGTTGCTCTGAATAAGAGTGTCTGCTAAATGACTGAAATGTAAATGTGTAATGCTTCTACTCTTTACCCACACAGGTTAGGTGCAGAAACACAGACATTAGGAAAGAGCACAGTAAGACCAACCCTAACAACTTTGCTCTCTTTCATTTTGAAGGCAGACGAGATTATATCATAGCCAACGACTCATTCACCCTGATATGTCAGATACAACGTTGAGTCTGAGGCCATATGTGTAGTTCAGCCCTCTCACATTGTTGGTTAGTCATTGTCCTGCTGGTGTGGTGGGCTGTGTTGTCTTGGTGATATTATAACTGTGGTGGGCTGTGTGTGTGTGTGTTGTCTTGGTGATATTAGGCTGTGTGTGTGTTTCAGTTACATTATCTGTGTTTGCGTTCACATGAAAGGGGGTTTGGTCTGTTTGCAGACTACACCATCGGCAGTTTCCACGAGTGTCGACAGAGATCTGCTTTGATGAACAGTTCATTAGACTACGTTGCAAAATGTAGGCGCTTCTCATTAGGGTAATAGACTAGAATGTAACACAGGAGACATACACAGGGATGTCCACATTTGTATAAAACATGTATGTTCTACACACACACACACACACACACACACACACACACACACACACACACACACACACACACACACACACACACACACACACACACACACACACACACACACACACACACACACACACACACACACACACACACACACACACACACCCCCAACAGGGCCATCAACAGGGCATTTCACTACACCCGCAATAACATCTGCTAAACACGTGTATGTGACAAATAAAATGAGATTTGAAGACATTTTGAAGCGCTTTACCAATACTCCTCTTGTGTTGCTAATTGGACGGAGGGGGTTGTTTTGTTTCCCATTGTTGTTTCCCAACAACACTGTGTGTATGTGTGTAGTAAAAATGGAGGTACTCTTCAATGTGTTATAATGGCTACAGTACAGGGTGGAAGAAGTAAGGGAAAGAAAATGAGGGTAGACTAGGGCTTGTACAGTTAACAGTGGGCCGGGGAAAGACCTCTCCCAAGGAGGTGGGGCCATAAGCTGTATAGAACACAACAGAGGATATTAAGGACTATTATTTTAGCATGACAGTATATTACCCTATTCGTTTTTAACAGCTAAAACACCCTTCCCTCAGGTGACTGAGGGGTCTTTGAAGAACAGTTTCCCCAAAGTCACATAATGGAGGTAATGGTACGGTAATAGGCAGCATTGGGAGGATAGCATCGATATAATGCAGATAAATTCACATTAAACATGTATGGAACAGGACGACCACTTAGGGAAGAGGAGAAATGGAGGGATGAGTGAGCTGTAACGCTATGTGCTGGCTGCTAACCAAGGTTCATGGGAAATTGG